>NC_081861.1:135474421-135605524 GCF_963259705.1 Myotis daubentonii
TGCCCTGGTGCATGTAAACTGAGGCACGTGGATATAACACCAGAAAGGTTTCCACTCCTGTCTTGAGCCTTGGCAGCACTATTAGGAAAAGTTGCAGCCTCTAAGATCACTACTTTGAAGCTGAGATCATTTACTTGTTTTTTAAAAAAATATATTTTTATTGATTTCAGAGAGGGAGAGAGAGAGGGAGAGAGATAGAAACATCAATGATGAAAGAGAATCATTGATCGGCCACTTCCTGCACGCTCCTACTGGGGATCGAGCCCGCAACCCCGGCATGTGCCCAACCAGGAATCGAACCCTGACCTCCTGGTTCATAAGTGATGCTCAACCACTGAGCCATGCTGGCTGGGTGAAAACATTTACTTTGATTGATCAGAGGTGGGTGTTTTGCCTAAAAGTCAATCTCATCGTTGGCCTGGTTCGTCACCTAAGCCCTAAGCAGCAGGACCCTTGATGCTCTGTGAATGTGTCCGGAAGGAGGGAGCGGGTTCTTCACCTCTGGCAGGAACCTGCTATTGGGCCAGATGTTCCATACAGGGTGGCAGCTTAGGGTTTCGGTTTTGTTTTTATTGCAAATTACAGGAGACAGAGCCCCATGCACTTCTCAGACGGACTGTAGTATCTGGACCATTGGGTCACAGTCTTAAAAACATGGAAGTGGCGAAATCAGATTTACATTTCAAATGATCACTTTTATTTTTTTTTAAATATATTCTTTTATTAATTTCAGAAAGGAAGGGAGAGGGAGAGAGAGAGACATCAATGATGAGAGAGAATCATTGATCAGCTGCCTCCTGTACACCCCCTAATGGGGATCAAGCCCACAACCCAGGCATGTGCCCTTGACCAGAATCGAACCCGGGGCTCTTCAGTCCAAATGCCGACGCTCTATCCACTGAGCCAAACAAGCTAGGGCTTGAATGATCATTTAAAAAAATATATATTCTTTTTTATTGATTTCAGAGAGGAAGGGAGAGGGAGAGAGAGAGATGCATCATTCATCGGCTGTCTCCTGCACGCTCCCCACTGAGGATCGAGCCCACAACCCAGGCATGTGCCCCAACGGGAATCAAACCGCGACCTCCTGGTTCACAGGTCCATGCGCAACCACTGAGCATGCTGACCAGGCATGATTTCTCTATATTTTTAAATCCTCACCCAAGGATATGTTTTATTGATTTGAGAGAGAGAGAAAGGGGGAGGGAGGTAGGGAGGGAGGGGGAGAGAGGCATCGATGTAAGAGAGAAACATCAGCCTGCTGCCTCCCCGCATGCACCCTGACTGGATATCGAACCCACAACCAGGGCATGTGCCTTGATTGGGAATCAACCTATGACCTCCGTTTGGTGTATGGGACAATGTTCCGTTCTAACCAATTGAGCCACACTGGCCAGGGTGAGACAACGCGATTTTTGAGAAATGAGGTTAAAAAACAACAACAAAAAACTACTAATAAAAGTAATAAAGGAAGAATTATTTGTATTTCCTTTATTCCTTCTCTTTTCTTCCTTTCTTTATTTTTTATTTTTTATTTTTTACCTATGAATGTCATTGTCTTTTACCTGGGTGGGGGGTGGGACTAGAGGTTAGAAGGCAAGACAAGCTGGTTTTAAAGATACTATTAGTAGTATTAAATAAGGAGATGAATCATGCTACACATTTGTAAGTTTTCACTTTTCTAAATGCTTTTATTCCATTAGTCCTTGAAATAGCCTGTAAATTAGACAAGAAAGTTATTATTATTCCATTTTAGCTACGACAAAAGGTGAGACCAGAAATGCGCCAAGTGATGACAATAATTTCTCCAAAGTATGAGGATTATTATATCGTGAGAAGCATTGATTTCTGGAGATAGGTCTAGCAGCAGAAGGGAAATTCTGAAAAAAGATTTGTGGAATAAAAACCTCTGAAGTTCGCCCTAGCTGGTTTGGCTCAGCGGGTAGAGTGTTGGCCTGCAGACTTAAAGGGTCCTGGGTTCAGTTCTGATCAAGGGCACATGCCTGGGTTGTGGGCTCCATGCCCAGTAGTGGGTGTGCAGGAAGCAGCCAATCCATGATTCTCTCTCATCACTGATGTTTCTATCTCTCTCTCCTTCTCCCTTCCTCTCTAAAATAAATAAAATATATATTTAAAAGAAATAATCTCTCAAGTTCTACCAATATAACTCAATTTTTTTCTCTTTTTATTTCCTTATTTATTTCCTTTCTTCCTTCTCTTTTCTTCCTTCCTTTCTTTTTATTTTTTTTTATTTTTTACCTTCTATGCACGACCCTTTCACAGGGGTTGCCTAAGACCATCCTGCATATCAGATATTTACATCACGATTCATAACAGTAGCAACATTACAGTTAGGAAGTAGCAATGAAAGTAATTTTATGGTGAGGAACTGTATTGAAAGGGCCAGAAGGTTGAGAACCACTGTTCTATAGGAACAAATTCAAGATCAGAGACATTTACCAGGCAATTGTATATCTATAAAATAGAAAATGATTAGCTCATGCTCCCATAAGCTTAACTGTAGTCAAGGTTAAGAACCACACTTGCTATATGAACTTTCCACTAGGCCGTATTGAGGCACCTATTTCCTTTATATCTTCATTCCTCTTCTCTCGCACCCATTTTGCTCAGGCATAAACCAAAGGCAGTGTAAGAAGGATTATAATTACTGCTTTCCCACGGAACCCCCTCCTGTCCGATGAAGTAAAGAAGAAACAACGGGGGAAGAGGTCACTGAAAAGACTCTGCTGGTGTATAATTTCCAGAATACGAATTCTTCCTGTGACATTCTCTGTAGCAATATTTTGAATTCCTGTGCAACCCCGTTAAAAAGAACATCATAATGGCTATTTGAGACATATTTAAATAGTTGAGACTCATTTTAAACCTCTCAGATCTGGACTCACTCTTCCACTGTCTAACATAATAGTCCTGCACCTCAGCCCCTGATGAGACAAAAACAAATGAAATCACTCTGAATAACAGCACTTCTGCTTGATGGATAAAGTGCTCTGGTCCTGAAAGGTATCATGAGAGTGAACTTGACAGAAGATGTATGTACAAAACCAGCTGCGTTAAGACTGATTCTTTCCGGCGTTTGAACTCTCATTCATGTATTAATTGATTATTTTATTTGTTCATTCATTCAGTTCATATTTACTGAGCAGCAACCATATACCATCTACTATATACGAGGCACTGTAGAGAGGAAATCAACATGAACAACCCTTGGTTCCTGTCATCAAGGACCGTTGCAGATACTTCTCCCTGATCAATAGGCATGTGCTCTCCTTTCATGTGGAAATGGGTCCCTTTTCTTATTTTTAAATTTTTTATTGATTGACTTTTAGAGAGAGAGGAAGGGAGGAACATGGATTTGTTGTTCCACTTATTTATGCATTCATTAGTTGATTCTTGTATGTGCCCTGACTGGGGATCGAACCCGCAACCTTGGCGTATGGAACGATGTTCTAACCAACTGAGCTACCAGGCCAGGGCCAAAATGAGTCCCTTTTCAAGGTCACCTGGGGGCCACCTCCAATCCATTTGGCCCCTCCACCTGCTTTCTGTTTCCGAATGAGTTATTGCACCTTGAACTGTGAATATCATCTGACTAGTATGAGACAATAAGCATAAAAACAGGAAGTCAAGCCCTGACCGGTTTGGCTCAATGGATGGAGCTTCGGTCTGCAGACTGAAGGGTCCCAGGTTCGATTGCAGTCAAGGGTATGTACCTTGGTTGTGGGTGTTTCTCTCTCATCGATGTTTCTAACTCTCTATCCCTCTCCCCTCCTCTCTGTAAAAAATCAATAAAATATATTTTTTAAAAAACCCAAACAAACAGAAAGTCAAGCTACTGAAGACACATGGACTCATGCAACAGACTGACTGAATTCAGAGGGAAGGGGCAGGGCAGGAAGAGATTAACCAGAGAATTTATATGCTATGCATAGCCCATCTACAGACAATAGTATGGGAGGGGCAAGCCCTGAGGAGGGGGTGGGAGTGGGACAGAGGGAGTCAGTGGGGTGAAAGGGACATCTGTAATACTGTCAACAATAAAGATAAATCAAATAAAGATATTGGAGAGAGTGGGGTAGACGCTGAAAGAAGCTTGGCCCAGGAAGACCTTGTTGAGTTGTAAAACAGCCTCAACTGCTGACTTTCACATTTCCTGTTTCATGAGATGATCAAATCTCTTCCTTTTTTCCCCTTAAGCTTGTGATTCTGGACTATCCTGTTATTTGCAACTGCACGCAGGCCTAATTGATACAAGGGGTAACACTGGTTAAGGGAGGGCAGGGTAAAAGAATTTCTGAAATAACCACAGTGTGCAAACTATAATAAGGCAGCTATGTAAATAACTGGAGTGTGAGATGGACGATCATTGTGACAGCCCACATGGGTAGAATGCTTTCCAATTTAGGCGAGGTGTCTGCGCACACCATCCCCGCCTCACAGCAATCCTGGGAGGCAGAGATGATTGCCTCCCACTTGTAAGTAATGGTGTGAGGCTCTAGCCCCGTGATGGCGAACCTTTTGAGCTCGGCGTGTCAGCATTTTGAAAACCCGAACTTAACTCTGGTGCCGTGTCACATATAGACATTTTTTGATCTTTGCAACCATAGTAAAACAAAGACTTATATTTTGGATATTTATTTTATATATTTAAATGCCATTTAACAAAGAAAAATCAACCAAAAAAATGAATTCGCGTGTCACCTCTGACACACATGTCATAGGTTCGCCATCACTGCTCTAGACAGTGGTTCTCAACCTGTGGGTCGCGACCCCTTTGGCGGTCAAATGACCCTTTCACAGGGGTCGCCTAAGACCATCCTGCAGATCAGATATTTACATGATGATTTCTAACGGTAGCAACATGACAGTGATGAAGTAGCAACGAAAATCATTTTATGGTTGGGTCACAACATGAGGAGCTGTATTTAAAGGGCCAGAAGGCTGAGAACCACTGTAGGAGGTTAAGTGGTTTGTCAGCGATCACAAGCAAGCACAGCAGCCCTCACACAAATACATTCAATTTCCAGGGCACTGAGCTTTCTACTACACCAGCGCTACCTCCATCAGCACAAAGGCCATTGACCTGAGGAAGCCCGAGAGGGTGTTCAAGAGTCAAGAGGGGGAAACAGTGCTCACAGGAGGGGAACATCTCAGGTGGGGAAACAAGAGAAGGCCTTAGAGGACAGGTGAGCCCGGCCAGCGTGGCTCAGTGGTTGAGCGTTGACCTATGAACCAGGAGGTCCGGGTTCGATTCCCGGTCAGGGCACAGTGTCTGGGTTGCGGACTGGATCCCCAGTGGGGAGTGTACAGGAGGTAGCTGACCAATGATTGTTCTTCTCATCATTGATGCTTCTATCTCTCTCTCCCACTTTTTTTTTTTTTATAAATATATTTTATTGATTTTTTACAGAGAGGAAGGGAGAGGGATAGAGAGTTAGAAACATCGATGAGAGAGAAGCATCGATTAGCTGCCTCCTGCACACTCCCTACTGGGGATGTGCCCGCAACCAAGGTACATGCCCTTGACGGGAATCGAACCTGGGACCCTTGAGTCTGCAGGCTGATGCTCTATCCACTGAGCCAAACCGGTTAGGGCTCTCTCTCTCTCTTCTTTCCTCTAGGAAATCAATAAAAACATACATTTTGGGTCAAATTCAGAAAAAGGTCAGAGAAAAGACCATTCCGGACAAATAGAATATCATGAAAAGGCAAATAGAAAGATGCAGGGTATACTGAACAATTATTTCAACTGCAGTACAAGCCCCGAGTTAGAGAGAAACTACAGATATAAGGGACATAAGAATTCTGAAACCAGAACTTAAATTTCATCTCAATAAATCCATTTTAGTAGGCAATGGGGTTCCAGTAGCCAATGTAGGAGAGAGACTGGGGGCCAGGCACTTACAATAGGAAATTGAGTTCTTTCAACAGAACTCTAGGGAGATGAAGACCAAGAGAGCCCAGAATGCAGAAACCAGTACGGGGTACCTGTGGTGGCTGTTCCAGATAAGAGAGTGAGGGCTAGTGGCCCTAAGGGGCTGGGACATCCAAAATGGAAGAGACAGGATGAAGATGGGCTGGTGGCGGGCCTTGCATACCAGGTGTGGGAGGTGGTATGGAAGGAAGGGACCGAATGAGACTTGAAGGAATTCAGTAGAAGCAGATTTTGGGGGGATGACAGAGATGATCAGTCCACTTGCTCCTTAGCAGCCTAACTTGATCAAATAACACCCCCGCTCCCCAAACTGGGGATAAAAGCATTTCTGGGGACCCACGCATGGGAGGTGGAGGTTTTGTGGTGATTTCTATTGGGGTTGAAACTGAAGGCTGTCCCCAGGTTCCCAATGTCTCCTCTAGTCTGTCCCACTGGGAAAAGCCCACCCTTGTCTTCATCAGGCCCAAAACAAAGGCCAGTGTTCAAAAGTTCGATGCCCTTGGTTCGGTCCATATTACTGCTTAGATCAATTCTGCCTTTCCCCCTATCTGGCTAGCTTAGCTTCTGTTCCTGGCTGCGCTTCAGCTGGCCCCTGCGGGCTGCTATGGAGAGAGACAAAGTGAATGAATGGGGTGACCGTGTGTAACCAGGTGTGAGAGGGAGAGATCACTTTGTTAAACTCGGATTATATTATCTTAGGCTTTAGAAGGATGGGCGCTTGTTCAAAATAATCAATCAATTTCCCAATCCTTCCGGCTTCTGCTGGTCCCTCCCCCTAACCAATCCATTTCCTAGCTCTCCGGGCTTCTGCATCCCTTATCCAATCCAGTCCTTTTTCCAAGCGAGGCTCTGCCCCTTCTGGTTGCCTCCTTAGTTCCTCTGGTGAATGCCTTAGTAGAAGCACTTCCCTCCGTGCCATCTTGCCCCTTTATTGTTCACTAGAAACCCAGTGCACAAATTTGTGCACAAGTGGGGTCCCTTGGCCTGGCCGGCAATCGAGGCCTATCAGGGGCTGGCTGGCTGGGGGTAGGGGCCAGGGGAGGTTGGCTGTGGGAGCGCACCGACCACCAGCGTCTGCCCCCTGGTAGTCAGTGCGCTTCACAGCGACTGGTTGGTTGTTTTGGTCGTTCAGTCCTAACGGTCACTTAGGCTTTTATATATATAGATTCTTCCAGAGGGCAGAGGATGCAGTGGTCCCCTGGGGGTGTCTGAAGCTGTAGCTTCCTACAGAAGCAGGCTTTTTGTCTGCATCTGCTCCCTAGTTTATTTCCCTTAATAATGTCTGGTTCCCTTCCTTTACTCGTATCTAGCTCCTACGCTAACATATTCATTCAGACGGTTTGATTGTGAGCCACTGGTACAGTTAGTTTGCATGTGATGCGGGCCCTCCCACCCTTCCTGGAGTTACCACCAACATTTCAGATCTATCATTAGCGGTGTGCCCAGTTTTGTGAGATGTTAAAATCAACCCCTCACACCTTATCCTACAGAGCAGCAAGGTAGAGGGAGACCCACAAACCCTTTCTCCTTGAAGCACTAGCTTCGTCTCTGATCAGGAGATGGGATCCTCTCCTCTCTACAGCTTTTTGATGTTGCTGATGTCACTATTACTATAATTACATCATTCATTCTGGCTTTCCTCTGGGTCCTCACCATCAATCAGAAGACATGTTCTTCTCTATGGTTCTTCCTGTGTCCTGCTGTGTCACTTAGCTGCACGTGTGTTGATAAACCCCGTCAGAACCAGAACCTGGAATTCCAGGATGAGGTGGCATTATTATTTTTTTTTAAATATATTTCATTGATTTTTTACAGAGAGGAAGGGAGAGAGATAGAGAGCCAGAAACATGGGTGAGAGAGAAACATCGATCAGCTGCCTCCTGCACATCTCCTGCCAGGGATGTGCCCGCAACCAAGATACATGCCCTTGACCGGAATCAAACCTGGGACCTTTCAGTCCACAGGCCGACGCTCTATCCACTGAGCCAAACCGGTTTCGGCTACTTGCACGGCATTATTACGAGGCCCTGTATGCCATCACCGGAAGTCAGCTAACAAAATGTCATCACAATTGTTAGGGGACTGGTATATAGAGTGACCCTAATTCTCCTATGCATCCTTGGCCTTGGAAATGCCCTTGGACTCTGGGGAGGGATCAGCTGAGAGGATCCTGCTGAGTAGGCCCAAGTAAAACACTAGCCTAGCCCTAGCCGGTGTGGTTCAGTGGATAGAGCGTCGGCCTGTGGACTGAGGGGTCCCGGGTTTGATTCTGGTCAAGGATACATGCCCGGGTTGTGGGCTTGATCCCCAGTAGAGGATGTGCAGGAGGCAGCCAATCAATGATTCTCTCTCATCATTGATGTTTCTCTCTCTCTCCTCCCTCTTCCTGTCTGAAATCAATAAAAAATATATTTAATAAATATATAAATAAATAAAATACTAGGCCAGAGGGGAGAGCTGAGGGGACAGGAGCATTGGGAATGGAAAGAGATTACTATGGCTCAGTGGATAAAGTGTAGGCCTGCAGACTGAAGGGTCTCGGGTTCGATTCCAGTCAAGGGCACATTGCCTGGGTTGTGGGCTCAAATCAATAACAATATATTTAAAAAAAAAAAAAAAAAAGAACCGCCAATTAAAATTAGACTTAAGGGGGAAAAAAGGAAAGAAAGATACGAGTCTGGATTCTTCAAGGCCGTTCGGTGTGGCGGGGCAAAGATTTCCCTACTCCTCACCCTATTCGATCCTTGCTCTCGCCACCCTGCGAAGACTCTGGTGTTTGCTTGCTTAAGCTTAGGAATAGTAGAGCTCGTGTTGTGAAGGGCTGTCAGTGCTAGCGAGGGAAGAGCTTGTCTCATGACAATTCCAAGATGGAGAGACTGAAAGATGTCAATCTATTCCTGCAGAGGACTTCCCCCTGTCTGCAGGGATGTACCGCCTCCCTCCCAGAACAGAGCAGGGAAAGACAGCCTCCATCCACCTGACCCCAGTGGGCTTGTCAGGAAGGAAGGCTCCAGAACAACACCACAGGTAGAGGAATATAGGAAAGGGAAGCCAGGAAAGGAACACCCCCCCCCCCCCCCCGTGCCCATCACAGGCTGACTGTCAAGATGGAAAGATGACTCACTTAGCAGAGTCATGCTGGACGCCGGCCTCTGGGCTTCCTGTGGATTTCAGATTAGCCAATGATGAGCGCGCTTTCTTTCTGCTTATACCCCGCAGAGCCTTCCCAGATGGTTTCCTTCCTGTGTTGTGAAACCTAAGGGTTATCCTACTCACTCCAGATGCCCGGTATCTCAGGATCACCAAGCTCCAAGAGAATCATCCAGAAAGTGAACACAACCTACACTGGCTCACAAGCAAAACCTCCTACGGCCATCACAGAGGGTTTAACACAGTGGAGGGGAGCTTTGGAACCTCAGTATAGACTTGAAAAAAATATATACATTTTATTGATTTCAGAGAGGGAGGGAGAAGGAGAGACAGCAACATCAAGGATGAGAGAGAACCATTGATTGGCTGCCTCTTGCACGCTCCACGCTGGGGATTGAGACCAAAACCGGGCATGTGCCCTGACCGGGAATTGAACCATGACCTCCTGGTTCATAGGTCGACACTCAACCACTGGGCAAACCGGCTGAGCTCAAACCTCAGTATGGACTTCCAGGAAGGGCTCACATAGCGTTTTTACAGTCTGGGGCCCCAAGTATGCTGTCAAGATCACGGACAAATCCTTTGCATAATGATTTCAGAACTCTGGTTATGAGGGGCTGTCAAGGTGAGCAAGTGAAAAGTTTGTCTCATGATTTGGCGCTACCCCTGTAGGTCACTAGCTCTCTAGTGAACTGGGGGTGAAAAGATTCCAGCTGATTTGCCAGCTGGGAAAAGTACTATGTGAAGCAGAAATTCATTGACCAGTGAGCCTTGGTAGCAGAGCAGCAAGGTAGAGAACACTCACTGATTCATTGATTCACTCATTCTTTCAATCAGTAAACATTAATTGAGCATTTACTGCATGGAAGGCATTTTGTAAGATACTGTGGGCCAAACAGATGCAGGTCCTAGCACTTTTTTAAAAAACACACCATGTTTTTATTGATTTCAGAGAGGAAGGGAAAGGGAGAGAGAGATAGAAACATCAATGATGAGAGAGAATCATTGATTGGCTGCCTCCTGCATGCCCCCTACTGCGGATCAAGCCCACAACCTAGGCATGTGCCATGACCCGGAATCAAACCGTGACCTCCTGGTTCATAGGTTGACACTCAACCACTGAGCCACACTGGCTTGGCAGTCCTAGCACTTTTATTTTATACTTCAGGGAGCGCCTGCTTTGGAGTTCCATCACCACCACCACCACCACCCACATTCTGTCAAGCATATCAAAATGCACACTCATCATGCATAAAATAGATGTTGCTATACAATGTTTCAAAGGATTTTCCAAGTATTTATAATTCTGAATTTTGTTCAGAATTAAAATTCCGCATTATTATTGATTTACATTCTACTACAGGATGGAGCAAAAGTAGGTTTACAGTTTTGAATTAAGTTTCAGTCAGCTGGTTACTATCTCATAATCCGATCATTTATGTAGACATTCAATGACACATTTATTACTTTTAATGTCACAGCTGATTTTCATACACTGGAGGCCAATCTCTTTCTACACATCCTGAGGTTCAAGTTATGAGCTAGACCCTTGAAAATGTCAAAGGCCCTTGGTATTTGATCTGTCAAAAGTAAGAGATCTGACAACCCTAATGGGCCTTCCTATTGTGGGACTTGCCTTCTAGTGTTGAAAATAATTACTTCATTATCCAATAGTGCACACACTTCCAATTATGACAAGAGCTATGACAGGAGTGTATAGAATGGTTTATTAGCATTGAACTCACGACCTAACCTTGTCTTCGGAGGAGGAGAATGTTAGAACAACTTTTCCTGAAGTGATAAGCTCAGAGCATTGAAAGGTAAGTGAAAATTAGGGAAAGAATGAAGTTAGGAAGAACATTCCAGAAAAAGAGATCAGCTTGTGCAAAGCCCCATAGGAGAGAAGGATCATGGGCTGTTCCAGGGAGTTGATTACAAATGGTACAGGGGAGAGTGGCAGTGGCGAGATCAGAACGGAGGCAGAGGACCCATGGGCCACTGGAAGGATGCTGGCCTCTATGTCAAGAGCAATGGAAGACACAGGACTGTGTTTAAGAACAGTGGCGACATGTCCACTCTGAGAATCCCAGGGGTGGGCGGCCGGGCTGGGAGAGTAGAGAAGGAAGAAAGATACAAACCAAGAACGGGTTCCGCTGCTCTCACCCAACACAGTGGATGAGTGTCTTCATCCTACAAATGTAGGAGATAATACAGTGGGGCCTTGACTTACGAGTTTAATTCGTTCCGTGACGGAGCTCGTAACTCAAATTACTCGTATGTCAAATCATTAAAGTGAACAAGTGAGACACGTGATGCTGGGCTGATGTGGTGGCGTTCACTGTGACGTTCGCAGCGCCAACTAGCGGTGGGGTATCTGAAGCTGGCTCGTAACCCGAATTTTAGCTCGCAACTCAAAGCAAAAGAGATGGCTCATATCTCGAAAAACTCGTTAGTCGGGACACTTGTAAGTCAAGGCCCCACTGTAACTACCCTGCAGGCAACACTACCTGCCTGCAGTGATTCTGAACTGGGGGCAATTTCGCCTCTTCCCAGACACCTAGCAATGTCCAGAAACATTTAAATTAAAAAAAATTATTTCTGTATTTATTTTGTTGGTCTTCACTGGAGGATATTTTTCCATTGATTTCTAAAGAGAGTGGTGTAAGGGAGGCGGGGGGGGGGTAGTGGAGAGAAAGAGAAACATCAATTAGAGCAGCGGTTCTCAACCTGTGGGTCGTGACCCCTTTGGGGGTCGAACGACCCTTTCACAGGGGTTACCTAAGACCATCAGAAAACACATATAGAATTCCATATTGTTTTGTGATGAATCACTATGCTTTCATTATGTTCAATTTGTAACCATGAAAATCCATCCTGCATATCAGATATTTACATGACGATTCATAACAGTAGCAACATAACAGTTATGAAGTAGCAACGAAAATAATTTTATGGTTGGGGGTCACCACAACATGAGGAACTGTATTAAAGGGGCGCGGCATGAGGAAGGTTGAGAACCACTGCTTTAGTGCCTGGGCCAATGCTCTAACCATTTAGAAACACTGGCCAGGGCCGGAAACATTTGTTATTGTAACAACTGGGGCAAAATGTTCCTACTGGACTCTAGAGGGTAAAGACCAGGAATGGTGTTCAATATCCTACAATGTACAGAACAGACCCTACAACAAAGATGTATCCACCCTAAGTGTTCACAGTGTCAAAGTTAGGAAACCCTGTTACAGACAATTTTATACACTAAATAAGCACGTGTGTTGATAAACCCTGTCAGAACCAGAACCTGGAATTCCAGGATGAGGTGGTCCTCACTCCAGGAACAGCCATGGGTCTTTCTTTGCTACGAAGGCCAGGCAATGAGGAGAGTTGCTATAGTGCGTCAGACAGTGGGAAGCAGGAAGAGGAACACAAAGAAAAGCAAGCTATGACTCAGTTAAGCTCTCTGGGTGCACTTGAGCAACACTACTGGGAATCTGAGTTGAACTGTAAGGACTAAAGGGGCAGAAGTCTTGCCCTGGCCGGTGTTGCTCAGCGGCTAGAGCGTCGGCCTGCGGACTGAAGGAGCCCGGGTTTGATTCCGGTCAAGGGCACATGCCTGGGTTGTGGGCTCGATCTCCAGTAGGGGGCCTGCAGGAGGCAGTCGATCCATGATTCTCTCTCATCATTGATGTTTCTATCTATCCCTCTCTCCCTCTCCCTTCCTCTCTGAACTCAATAAAAAATATATATATTTTAAAAAAGATTTAATCTTCCATACTTGTCCCCCCCCCCCCAAGTACTGCACAGGGACGATTCACAACAGTAGCAACATGACAGTTATGAAGTAGCAACGAAAATCATTTTCTGGTTGGGTCACAACATGAGGAACTGTATTTAAAGGGCCAGGAGGTTGAGAACCACTGGGCTAGAGTAATAAAATCCAGTGTTTAATGCCACCGAACTTGAAGCCAGAGTACTTGGGTTTGAATGGAATTCCTGCTCCATTTTAGGTGTGAGAACTTAAACAATGTGCTTACACGCGTGCCTCAATTTCCTCATACATAAAATTGGGGCAATAACTATAACTAAGCCCTACGTGTGTTGAGATTGAAAACATGTCAAGTGCCTAGACCAGTATCTCACACGCCATGAGCATCAATAACAGCTGTTCCGAGGCTATTTGACCTCTGAGTGCTCATCAGCTGACAGGCTTACGGAGCAGGCTGCTAATTACAAGACTAGGCTCTGTCATCAAGTCCGAATCTTCCCCTTCCTTGAGCCTAAAATGCCATCAACTTCTGTCCACAGCCCAGGAATGGCATATGTTGTGAGGCCTGGATATGATGGTGTTGCCAAGGGAACCAGCATACAGTTCACTTCATCTCGTGTCAGTTTGAGGGGAATCTCAAATACCTGCACTCTCTGGGGGTCCACTGGAGGGTCCCACCACCTACCGTAAGATCAGAACAGGGGGACGGGAAGTTAAAATGTGCACAGATCACTTTATGCCAGTGGTTCTCAACCTTCTGGCCCTTTAAATACAGTTCCTCATGTTGTGACCCAACCATAAAATGATTTTCGTTGCTACTTCATAACTGTCATGTTGCTACTGTTATGAATCCTCATGTAAATATCTGATATGCAGGATGGTCTTAGGCGACCCCTGTGAAAGGTTTTGACCGCCAAAGAGGTTGCGAACCACAGGTTGAGAACCGCTACTTTATGCCAAGTCCCTGCGAAGCTGAAGTGGTGGACAGTGGTCCGCCAACAATCTTGTTTCCGGTCCCTCATTATAGTCTTAATGATGATGGAAAACCCCATGACTCTTCTGTTTGTGGGAGAAATCTCTACTGATACTATGTTAGAAATTAAAACTGGAAAATGTTTA
Organism: Myotis daubentonii; assembly: GCF_963259705.1. Classification (NCBI taxonomy): domain Eukaryota; kingdom Metazoa; phylum Chordata; class Mammalia; order Chiroptera; family Vespertilionidae; genus Myotis; species Myotis daubentonii. The sequence goes on from NC_081861.1 coordinate 135,488,410, forward strand.
AATATTGATTGAATCTTTTAAAATAAAAACAATAAACCCATCACATGCTAACATAAGTAACATTTTCTTTTTTAAAAATATTTTTATTGATTTCAGAGAGGATTGGAGAGAGAGAGAGAGAGATAGAAACATCAGTGATGAGAGAGAATCATTCATCAGCATGCCCCCTACTGGGGATGGGGCCCACAACCCAGGCATGTGCCCTGACCGGGAATAGTACCGTGTCCACCTGGGTTATTGGTCGACGCTCAGCTACCAAGCCACACCAGCCAGGCATAAGTAACATCCTATCTAATAAAAGAGAAACATGGTAATTAGCGTACGACCACTACCCTTCCCATTGGCTAATCAGAGCGATTTGCAAATTAACTGCCAGCCAAGATGGCGGCTGGCAGCCAGGCAGCTTGAAACTAACATGAGGCTTGCTTGCTTCAGTGACGGAGGAAACCAACGTTCCCCGCCTGCCTTGCCGGCCTCTGAGCCTGCAGTTTGAAACATTATAACAAATATAGAAGCTAAACAAAACCCCAGAAACCTGCTTTCAGTGAGCGGGGATCTCAGAGCTGGAGTTATGCATTGTTTCGATTATAGAACCCAAACAAACCAGATACCTGCTTTCAGCAGCAGAGGCCTCAGAGCTGGAGCCAGAGCTAAAGCTGGCCCAGAATAAAAAAGAAAAAGAAAAAAAGGAGCAGTTGGGAACTTCAGTCCTCAGCCCCTCACCCAGACTGGCCAGGCACCCCAGTGGGGACCCCCACCCTGAAGGGTGTGTGACCAGCTGCAAACAGCCATCATCCCCTCACCCAGGCTGGTCAGGCACCCCAGTGGGGACCCCCACACTGAAGGGTGTGTGACCAGCTGTAAACAGCCATCATCCCCTCACCCAGGCTGGCCAGGCACCCCAGTGGGGACCCCCACCTTGATCCAGGACACCCTTCAGGGCAAACCAGCCAGCCCCACCCATGCACCAGGCCTCTATCCTATATAGTAAAAGGGTAATATGCCTCCCAGCACCGGGATCAGTGGAGCTGCGAGGACTCCCAGCACTGGGATCAGCGGAGCCGAGAGGCCTCCTGGCACCGGGATCAGCATGACAGGGGGCAGCGCCCAAACCCCCTGATCGCCCTGCAGCTCTGTGTGTGACAGGGGGCGGGGCCACAACCTCCCTATGTGCCCTGCTCTGTTCATGACAGGGGAAGGCACCTCAACCTCCTGATCAGCCCTGCTCTGTGCCTGATAGGGGGGAGCTCCCCAACCCCCTGATCGCCCTGTGGCTCTGTGTGTGACAGGGTGTGGCGCCCCAACCCCCTGATCAGCCCTGCTCTGTGTGTGACAGGGTGTGGTGCCCCAACCCCCCCCCCCAACGGGCCCTGCTCTGTGTGTGATGGGGTAGAGCCATAACCTCCCCATCGGCCCTGCCCTGAGTGTGACAGTGGCGGTGCCCCAACCCCCTGATCAGCCCTGCTCTGTGGGTGATAGAGGGTGGTGCCCCAACTCCCCTATCGGCCCTACTCTGTGAGTGACAGCGGGGAGCTCCCCAACCCCTGGATTGGCCCTGCTCTGTGCATGACAGGGGGTGGCGCAACAACCTCCCCATCGACCCTGCCTTGAGTGTGACAGGGGGCGGCGCCCCAACCCCCCAATCAGCCCTACCCTGAGCGTGACTGAGGGTGGCATCGCAAACTCCCAATCCGCCCAGATCTGTGCATGACAGGGGGCGGCGCCCCAACTCCCCAATCGGCCCTGCTCTGAGCCCGACCAGGGGCTGCACCTAGGGATTGGGCCTGCCCTCTGCCACCCGGGAGCAGGCCTAAGCCAGCAGGTCGTTATCTCCCGAGGGGTCCCAGACTGCGAGAGGGCACAGGCTGGGCTGAGGGACCCCCCATTCCCCCCGAGTGCACAAAATTTTTAAATGAAAAATAACTGTATGTATTTCCTAAAGGAAAAATTAAAGAGTGACTGTTTCATATTTTTGCAAATCACATTAAGACCTGGCTTTAAGAAGACAGCTGGATTCTCACATCTGGTTCTACATTCAATCTGTTGAGCTATCACTGCCAGAAAACTCCACCAGGTGTTCGTGAGACAATGAGATGGAAGGAAGCAAATAAAGTCTTATTGTCACAAAAGTAATTTTCACCGTGTGGCCCACCTGAGTGAGTCACGGGACCCCCAGGATCCCGGACCCCATTTCCAAGTAGTCAAGGGACACCATGCCACCATGCCCACTGCTTGCTCAGTTCTCACTGTTGAGAGGCAGAACTTGTGTATTAAATTGTTTTCTGTTGAGTGGCATACATTGCTATATCCGGACGCAGGTGAGGTATATGCACTGTCTTCACCTGAAGAAGAAATTAAGGCCCAAGAAGTTTATTTACTTCACCCAAGATCATGCAGTAAATCACTTTGGAAACCCCATCTTGGGTTTTCTTCTACCAGTCAAAAGTCTTCCTTGGTCCAGACCCTACATGGAAATGTCTACTCAGTCTACTGCTGGGTTTGTGAGAATAAACAAATCATCTTTTCTGTCAAAGAACAGTGTAGACAGCTGCCATTTTGGACTGCATGACCTGGCAGCCGCCATGTTGGCCGCATGGCTTGCCGCTCCCCTGGGGGCCGCCATCTTGGAACAGCAAAGGCCAACCCCTCCCTTTGAATTAGCCAATCATGAAAGACCGTGCGCCCGAGCTCCAATCAAGAGAGACAGGTCACCTGCGTCAGGGATGATAAAGCCAAGCAGCCCCCCTGCTCAGTGTGCATGTGCTTCCAGACCATGTGTGCGCACCCTTCTAAGTAGAAGTAAAGATATTCGCCTTGCTGCCTGGCTCCCGAGTGTGCTTTGTGTTGTACCAGGACCCCTGACTTGGGGGAGCTAGCCTTACTTCTAACAGGTTGATAATCTGAATACAGTATACCTTCCCCAGGTGAACTCAGCTCTTCCACGGTCCCACCTTGAGATTATACATAGCCCTCTCCATGCATCCTAACAGTCACCCAGCTACATGACTCAATAACCAGAGACAGATGTGTTGTGACAATTTGATGAGAAACCTAGGAGGAGAGGGGTAGAGAAAAATGACTCACACTGGCACACTACTCACACACAAGTCTGTTCATTTCTCTAACTCACATCCCTTCCGTTCTTTCCCCATTCCTGTTCCCTCCATCTCTCTCTCTTTTCTCCTACAGAGTCACTCAGAATCCCACTTGATAGAGAAAAATATAGCTTTTGTCTTTAGTTCTCAAGTCCCCTACGCAAAAGAAAATTCCAAGGCTGGTGACCATGGCTGCTCCATTGCATGCCCCATAGAGAGCACAGTTCACCTGGGCACACCTCGAATGATTCACTAAGGAAAACATAATTAGAAAATGTCTTGACTTCTGGCTGTTATTTCTACCAAATACCATAGACCTGACCTCAGCCTCAGAGAGCTTGAGGCGATCTCAACCATGTCCTCTAATTTATACTCCTGTGACTATGATAGCACTTCTGCTCCTACGGATACGTTGATACGTCACACATATAAAGAGTCCGTGAATTTCTCAACACACAGCAGTGTAGCCTGAAAGGTTGGCTTTATGCTGTCATTAAAATCTATCTTCTGTTGCATATTATATCAAGGCAACAGCGATGCACTCAATATATTCCTGTTTCAACTTCACATGTTTGGGAACATTTTCACATCATTACCCTGTCTTCTCTTCTCCAGGCTAAATAAGCCTATCATCTTCCTTAATTTGAAACTCACATTTTATTTTCTTTGCCTTTTATCATTTCCTTAGCTTTTCATCGCCCCCCCTCCAATTCCTCCATATGCTCTTTTAAATTTGCGGGTCCAAATTGCACCCAGACTCTAATAAATTTGGTTTTTAACCATGTAACATCAGTTTTCCTTATTTCATAGTGATAGCATCAATCATCAGTAACATGTTAATTTGAAGATTAAGTTGACAGTTCCTCTTATAGAGCATAGCGAACTAGCGACTAAAATTAGAACAAGACAGAGAAACATAGGCTGTTAAACAAATTCTTCTTTTATATTACTCAGTTCTGATCTCAAATACATACTAGTATCTCTGACTGAACTTTTTACAGTGAGAGCTATGTATACAGATTGGGGCCTATATGTGACGTCACTCAAAGCCCCCTTGAAAGTCTATGGCAAATGTTCATTTTCATAATATGTGGCCGTGATCCAGACACAGTGCTGTCTATGGACCAAGAAGGATGACTTGGCCTAAGGTCAATCACTATTGTCAAACCAAAGATTACCCAAATCCTTTCACTTGAGAATTTGAACTCAGAGTCATAGGCAATGAGGTCAGTCAACAGTGGGTAATGAAGCTGTAAGGTCCTATATCTGGGTCTGGCCCTTTAAAATTTTTTAAAATATATTTTTATTGATTTCAGAGAGGGAGGGAGAGATAGAAACATCAATGATGACAGAGCATCATTGATCGGCTGCCTCTTGCATGCCCACCTGACTGAGAATTGAACCGTGACCTTCTGGTTCATAGGTTGAGGCTCAATCACTGAGCTACGGAGGCTGGGATGGGTCAACATTGTTGGAAGCAGAAATTGGAATGGTCTGTGGTTGCTATCAGAGTCCAAGAGGAACAAAGAGAGAGCTTTTCAGCCTCAGTGTCTCCTTTTCCCATTCTCAGGAAACTTGGCCACTTTTTTTCTCCAGAGAGGAAGGGAGAGGGAGAGAGAGAGAGAAACGTCAATGATGAGAGAGAATCATTGATCGGCTGCCTCCTGCACGTCCCCAACTGGGGATCGAGCCCACAACCCGGGCATGTGCCCTTGACCAGAATCGAACCTGGGACCCTTCAGGCCGCAGGCCGATGCTCTATCCACTGAGCCAAACCAGCCAGGGCCTGGGCCACTTCTAGATTCCTGTGTCATAGCGATTGCACAGTGTAAATGCACTACAACTCCCCTGGTCCCTTGACTCGCTGGAGCAGACTATAACACTTGCAACAAAATGACCAGCTCAGACCATCTTTCCCACTGGACGACTTAGGGTTTGGAACACCATGTGCTCACAATCTAACACAGCCCTGGGCATCCAAGACGAGCCTGCCCCCGCATCCACTCCTCAGTGGCGATGTTCTCACCGACTCCCCCGGCCCCCCTGGAGGCCTTTCTGCTTCCCTTGACAGTGCCATTGCCCCAGCGGTGAGTTGGAAATGGCTGCTGCTCGTTACTAGGTTGGTTAATAGCCAGCAGTGATCTGCTGTGCACTTTCACATTTATTTTATTTTATTTTTTTAAGAAAACGTATTCGGCAATTTTGTATAAAAAAAGAAAAAGAAAAGTAACTGGGCTAAGAATACTCCTAAACACTTTTATGAAAGTCTGTCTTCTTTGCTGGCCACGTAAGTGCACACTTAACAGGTTAATGAATGGTTCCTGATGAAGAGAATTCCAGCGGCTAATTCCACTTACTAGTATGTAGACAAGGCAATAATGGAGTGTGAGAGCGAAAACAGGGAAAAGTAAGTATTCAGGTCAAAGAGAGTCAAGTAGGCTTTTAGAAGAAGACAGATTTCGATGTGTTACTAAGGGGGTTTCGAAGACAGTAATCAGGCGAACACTGTAATTTTCCCTTTATTTTTCTCTAACCATTATATGCGTGTTTTATTAAAAGTATTTAAACATTACAAAAAGAAAGCATTGCAGAGATGAAATGCAGTGTGGGGAACAGGGGGAAGGCCTGCAGGGCAGGAAAGGAGGCCATGAATAAAAGCTTCCCGAGCTCAGGAAGCAAAATGGTTGGAATACAGACACTGGGAAGACATTTGGTAAAATCGGTTCATTGTTTTTTAAGTCCACAGTTTAGGTTGCAGGGGAAGAAGGGTTGGTATGCGCAGCCTAAGCAACAGCATGGAAAGGCAAGCAACTTCTCTGTCAGGGTGGAGTCAAGGAGCCGGGCTGGGCTGAGAATTGGGCTCAAAGCTTAGGAGACCTGGAGTGCGAGGTTCATGAGTTTTAACCTAATCGGAAAGCCGGTTTTTATGAGAGTTGGAAGTGAAATGATAACAAGTCCTTTTACCTGGGGTGTGTGTGTGGGGGGGGGGGGGGATTAATCTGGGTTCAGTATCTTTGAAAGGGAGAGAGTGAAAGAGGAAAGTGGCAAGATTTGGAGATGGCTATGGAAATAGAGGCTGATGATAAAAACCTAGACAAAGATGGTGGTAGGAGCAATTTAAGAAAATGATAGACTCGCCCAGCTGGTGTGGCTCAGTGGTTGAGTGTTGACCTATGAACCAGGAGGTCGTGGTTTGATTACTGGTCAGGGCACATGCCCAGGATGTAGGCTAAATCCCCAGTAGGGGGCGTGCAGGAGGCAGCCCATCAATGATTCTCTCTCATCATTGATGTTTTTCTCTCTCTCCCTCTCCCTTCCACTCTGAAATCAATAAAAATATAGTTTTTTAAAGAAAAAGAAAATGATAGACTCTGAGCAACACTGTAAATAAAGATTGATGTGTGTGGTGACTGATTTGGTATGAGGAGAAAAGAAAATGGAGGAATTTTAAAGGTTGTCCAACCAATCAACTATTCAACAAACATATATAGCAACAAATATATATTCTCTGAGGTTGTCATATCAGAGAACAGTGCTATTTGTAGGAATCCAGTCTGACTGTAGTTATCTTAGGCACAAAGGGGGTTTATGATAATACCTCATGCTCACGGCATCAGTGAGAGCATGGACGGTCAGGCTTAGAAAGATGGCAGATCCAGAAATAGCCTGTAGCACTTTTCCTAACCTGAGTTCCGTGAGAAAACTAAGCAGCACTACCCTATAGCATGCGTTACATATAAAGACCGAACTCCTCTCCTCTGTATCTAAAATGGTATTAGTTATGTGCAATCTTTGGCAGAACTGAGGAAATTGTCACTCAAGTCATTTTTGGTATCTACTGTTCCAATGAGGTACGCCAATGATGGAAGGTTGTCTGGGGATTGAGCAGAAGGCACTGCAAGAAGACGGTCTTTGCCATGCCCTACTCGCTGCCTTTGTTCCCAAATTATTGCTTCACTCGCTCAAAATTTAAAGTCCCAGGAGCCTGGGGTAAGTTAAGCATCTGGGAAGACCTTCAGAAGAGATGATTTAAAATAGATATTGAAAAATAATCACAATTTTTGCAAGTCTGGCTCAAAACAGATCATCCAATGCGAAGACAAGCTTGAAAGGGCTTAGTTAAGATTTGGGGAAATGGTGAGTGGGTAATGGGGCTTGAGATGGTGAGACTAGAGGTTGAGGGCAGAAGATGAGGTGGAAAATGTAGGCAGGCCATGAAGGGACTGACATGTTCGAAGAGTTTCGACTTTACCCTCTGGGCCGGGGGAAAGTCATTGAGTTCATAGAGCTGGAGGGTGACATGATCAGATTGGTTTGTCCCAATAGGAATACTGACGGGGCATGAGTTATAAGAAGTAAAGACTAGCCCTGGCTGGTGTGACTCAGGTGGTTGGAGTGTCATCCCATATAACAACAGGTGCAGGTTCAATTCCAAGTCAGGGCACATGCCCAGGTTGTGGGTTCAATCCCCGTGCAACTGATCTCTCTCTCTCTCTCTCTCTCTCTCTCTCTCTCTCTCTCTCTCTCTCTCTCTCTCTCTCAGTGTCGTCCCATATAACAACAGGTGGCAGGTTCAATTCCAAGTCAGGACACATGCCCAGGTTGTGGGTTCAATCCCCGTGCAACTGATCTCTCTCTCTCTCTCTCTCTCTCTCTCTCTCTCTCTCTCTCTCTCAGTGTCGTCCCATATAACAACAGGTGGCAGGTTCAATTCCAAGTCAGGACACATGCCCAGGTTGTGGGTTCAATCCCCATGCAACTGATCTCTCTCTCTCTCTCTCTCTCTCTCTCTCTCTCTCTCTCTCTCGCTCTCTCTCTCTCTGTCTCAAATGAATTTTTAAAAACTACAAGACAACTTTAAAAAAAAGAAGACTAGAAAAGTAAGGAAGCTACTATATATGTGACATGTCAGGGGCTATGGGCCACTCATCCATGATTTATATATGTAGATCAAGACTCAAAAATATTTAAGTGACTAGTGAAGACAGGCTCAACTTGCAAGGGGAGAGTGAACATTGAAACCACCAGGAAGCAAGGAAACCACTGAGGCATGAATTTAAATCATGCAGGCGATAAAGGGTGGGTTTTGCAAAACGGAGTGGCAATCCCAGTGGGAAGACACTGTAGTAATGATGCGAAGGCTCCTGAGTTCATCTCCGCTCTACAGAATTAGGGGGCCGTGTGTGACTTAGCAGGGAGTCTGAGGTAGGTGAGGAAGAGAAAGAAGACGCCAACATGAGGGAACCCTCAGAATCAGGGGCTGGAGTCAGAGAAGGAGCTACCAAAGGGGACAGAGGAGCAAGAAGACAATGTCTCCTCGGGCACGACACTCTGGGGCTGGCGTGAAACGCTGGAGGAAAGGGACGCTGAGAAAGAAAATAACAAACAGCAGAGCCATCTCAGGAGGCACATCTCATTTCCTTTCCCCCGATCCTTCCGATCCGAGTCTCATTACAAAAGAGAACAGACATGTTAACCTTGTTCATATGACTCAGAATAACCTCACCCCTTGCTTTTCCCTGGTAGCTTTAGTCCATCAAAATCTTTTAAAAATATATATATACTAGAGGCCCGGTGCACAAACATTTGTGCACTGGCGGGGGGGGGGGTCCCTCAGCCCAGCTTGCCCCCTATCACATACTGGGAGCCCTAGGGCATGTCCTACTACCTGCTCCCTGCTCCCCTTGGGGAGTGGGCCTAAGCCACAGTCTGGCCTTCCTTTGTGGGAGTCGACCGGGCTGATCAGGGGAAGGCCGCAGCCCCATCACCGCACTGTTGCAGCCACTGCCAGTCAGGGCAGCCACCAAGATGTTTTCATCAACACGGACTCCAGTCCCTTTACCATGAAAAAATCCATCCATCCATCCTTCCATCCTTCCATCTTCCTTCCTTCCTTCCTCCCTCCCTTTCTTCCTTCCTTCCTTCCTTCCTCCTTCTTTCCTTCCTTCCTTCCTCCTTCTTTCCTTCCTTCCTTCCTCCTTCCTTCCTCCTTCCTTCCTTCCTCCCTTCCTTCCTTCCTTCCTTCCTTCTTTCCTTCCTTCCTTCCTTCCTTCCTTCCTTCCTTCCTTCCTTCCTTCTTTCCTTCCTTCCTTCCTTCCTTCCTTCCTTCCTTCTTTCCTTCCTTCCTTCCTTCCTTCTTTCCTTCCTTCCTTCCTTCTTTCCTTCCTTCCTTCCTTCCTTCTTTCCTTCCTTCCTTCCTTCCTTCCTTCCTTCCTTCCTTCCTTCTTTCCTTCCTTCCTTCCTTCCTTCCTTCCTTCCTTCCTTCCTTCCTTCCTTCTTTCCTTCCTTCCTTCCTTCCTTCCTTCCTTCCTTCCTTCCTTCCTTCCTTCCTTCCTTCCTTCCTTCCTTCCTTCTCCTCACCTGAGGATATGTTTCCATTGATTTTTAGAGAATGTGGAGGGGAAAGGGAAAGACAGAGAGAAACATCAAAGTGAGAAGAACACTTTGATTGGTTGCCTCCTGCATGAGCCCTGACCTGGGCCCGGGCCAGGGAGGAACCTGCAACCTAGGTACATGCCCTTGGTCAGAATTGAACCCAGAATCTGTGTTGGGCAGGCCGAGGCATTACCCACTGAGCCAAACCAGCTAGGGCAGGATATGACATTTCTTAACCCTCCAGCAGCAGACCTTCCTTTTTTTCTCCAGGAGTGTAGTAAAAAAACCCTAGATCACCTATTTGGACTCTCATTACCCAAGTTACTAAGAATATTACCAGTGACCACAGGGAGCTTAGCCAATCAGCAGTCAGAAAAGGTGTTTCCTCTGTAGTTCACACCAATTGCCAGTATGGCCCCTGCCGGACCTAACGCCTCAAACGTCATTAGCCCAGGGCAGGGGCACCCCCAGCTCCCCGCCGCTGCCGCCATCAATGATCCCTGGCTGGCTCCTCCCCGGCCCAAGCCTAAAGCCTCTGGTTGAGGTGTTAGGCCTGGGCCTAGGCCGGCGCCCCCCCGTCCCCCCAGCTCCCTGCCGCTGATCGCTGGCTGGCTCCGACCGGGTTCCCTGCCAAAGTTGCCATGAGGGTCACTTGCTGGCTCCGCCCCAGTCCAAGCCTAAAGCCTCTGGCTGAGGCGTTAGGCCTGGGCCGGACCCCCCCATGCTCCCCACCATCAACGATCTCTGGCTGGCTCCTCCCTGACCCAGGCCTAACGCCTCAGGCTGAGGGTTTAGGCCTGGGCCGGGGCACCCCCAGCTCCCTGCAGCTGCCGCCATCAACAATCGCTGGCTGGCTCCTCCCCGGCCCAAGCCTAAAGCCTCTGGCCAAGGCTTTAGGCCTGGACTGGGGCACTCCCAGCAACCCACCGCCACCGATTGCTGGCTGGCTCCGTCCAGGTTCCCCGCTGCAACCGCCATCAAGGATGCCTGGCTGGCTGGACCGGCCCAAGCCTAAAGCCTCTGGCGGAGGCTTTAGGCTTGGGCGCGAGCACCCCCAGCTTCCTGCCGCTGCCGCCATCAAGCATAGCTGGCTGGCTCCGCCTAGTTCCCCTCCGCTGCCGCCATCAATGATTGCTGGATGGCTCCGCCCAGGCCCCAGCCTAAAGCCTCAGTCTGAGGCTTGGGGCTGACATATGCAAATTAGCCGCCATCTTGGCGGTCGACTAATTTGCATATCTCGCTGATTAGCCAATGAAAAGGGTAGCGGTTGTACGCCAATTACCATGTTTCTGTTTTATTAGATAGGATTGTTATTGATTTCAGAGAGGAAGGGAGAGGGAGAGATAGAAAGATCAATGATGAGAGAATCATGGATCTGCTGCCTCCTGCACACCCCACACTGGGGATCAAGCCTGCAACCCGGGCATGTGCCCTGACCGGGAACTGAACCGTGACCTCTGGATTCATAGGTTGACGCTCAACCACTGAGCCACGCTGGCCGAGCCCATCAAAATCTTATTTGCTCTCTGGGGCACCTACGCCGACAGCGCTAACACTATGCTAGAGATCATTAGTTATACCATATTGCTTGGCCTGGTCTACTATCTTCAGAAATCTACCCAAGGAATTATTTTAAAATGTATTCAAGACTGGTTATAACTGTAGTACTCGTAGGATAAAGGAATAAAGGCAAAGAAAGCCAGTAAAGATCCCCGACAGTGAACAAAGCCGGGATATGGTTACATGTCCTTCACTATAATGTTACACTGCATTGTGGATCCGGTAGACAGGCAGGAACTTTAACATAAATTCAGCAAAATGAAAAAATAAACCCAGAATGTACCAGAACAAGAACTGGAAAAGGGTCATAGAATCTTTCAGAGAAATGAGATGACATTTTATTTTTATTTTTTAAAAAAATTTTTTTATTAAGTTATTACATATGTGTCCTTATCCCTACGTTACCCTCTATGCCCCCCACTGTCTACAAAAATAATGAGAGATAACAGGACTGGGGAGGTACCCTACTGAGTACTCAGGTAAAAGTGTGTTACATCTCTAAAGGTGAAGGTTAACTATAGCTACAGTCTGTTGAAATAGGTACTGAGTAGAACATGTCAGTCCAGTTCTTTGTTATGACTGCTAATTATTTCCCAGTTTCTTTGTGTAGAATCTGTAATTTTAATATTACTATTAGATATGGATCCCTAATGCATGTGACCATGACATGAATGGCCTGAAAATTCACACTGAGGCACCAATCATACTTCTCAGGTAAGAGTAAGTCAAATTTGGCTGTTAAATTCAGAAACAGCAGGAACAATTATAGCTTCTCTAACTAGGTCTTATATAATGGGTGTCTATGTGATAAGGTCCGGTTTTCATTTACATTGGGTCCTTTTTTAACAAGGGTGAAAGGTGTTCTTTGATGAGGAGAGAGGAAGGGCCCCAGGGTAACATTTTGTCAAGCCGATGCTAAGGGCAGAAGATTTATTTTACTATTCATTAGTTCAGAGTGCCATTATGCACCAGAAAATATTTTAGGTCAATAGGTGCTTTGACTATGGGAAATTGAGGCAATACAACCATTCCAATGGTTAAACTTAGACATATTTGTATCTATTTTGTGATCAGAAACTCCTTTTCTATCATCTTCTGCAAATGTTGGCTGGACAGGAAAGAGAAAGGAATGAGGCTTGAAGCTATCAGTAGTCTAACATCTAAAATGGAAACCAGATTCATTATGACACACTGCCAACCCTCACACAACACCCTGTTCCCCATCACCCCTACCACCACCATCCCCCCGATGCCAAACACAAGCAGAAACAATAACTTCTTTTCTTCCTTGCCAGCATGATGAATGTTAAGGAAAAAATTCATCTTCAGTCTTCACCTTGTCCTTCTTCTCCGTGTCTGGCTAACTAGGAATGGCTGGTCTGGTGCCCAAACTTCTAGAATTCTCCGTCCCTCCCTTCTCACATACCTGCCCCCTCCTTTGCTCCCTCCCCATCATCGGAGAACACACAAAAATACAAACACATTTGCTTTATTCACATGCTGGTATTTATTCAAGAAGAGAAGTTATGTTTTGGTCTCTTAATGCCCATTTCTTAAGCATTTTTTGTAGAGAGGCCACACTTGCTTAAGGGTCTTCTTCTTTCATTGGCGTCTGGGCATCACTCTTGGTAGAACACTCTGGCACTTCTTCTTCATTTGGTGGCTTGCTGCCTGGACGTTTGCACTTCATCCTGAAGTACAATAGAAGCCACTCGTCTTTTCTGCTTCTCTTCTCCTTGTTTCCAGTCATTTTAAGAATCAACTTGATCATCTTAGTCACCATCTCTATCTAGTTGGGAGACAAGTTAAACACAGACAGACATTGGCTTTGGGGAAGAACTCGGGAAATGGGTGGGAAAGGGGCTTGTAACAGACTGACAGTGGATTGAATGAGGAAGTGTCTGTGCCCAAAAGCTCAAGGCCAGAGTCTTGGGTGAGGAATTATTGGGGAAGGGGAGGCATATGAGTAGGGCAGTCTGACTTTCTCTTTGTCCTCCTCATTGTCTGGGGAAAGGAACTTCCACTTCCCTCCAGTACTTGAAGGTTCTTCATCCATCCTTGCGGCTGGAGTTGAATGCTTTCTCTAAACTAGTCTACACTCTTTTCTTAGTAACTGGCTTTGTTGTAGGAACAGGCCCTACTCCAAGTGAGGGTCCTGGCCCCTATATATACTCTCCAGGACAATGGGGAGCCACACCCCTCAGCTCTGATTGGCCAACAGTCAGGGGTTGCCATGGTGAGGCTGACATCACAAAGCCTCAGCTGGACCATCCAGGAGGGGGAGGTGGGAGAGGATGCAGAGGACTCAGATGCTCTGGTTAGAGACAGGGGAGCTTCCTTGAACCTCCTAAAGTTTTTCCCAGACGGACCTGTCTCTCCCTCATGTCCTCTAGTTCAATGACTGTCCAGCATGTGGCAGGGAGGTGGTGGTTCCTCTAAGCCATTTCCCATACACCCCTATCCTTTCAGTGGTCCCTTCTACCATCCCCCACATATTACCATTGCCTAGTATGTTGTGTGTTGTTTTTTTTCTTGTGATTTAACCAAGAAAATTCATAGTTTATCCTTTGCAGAAGACAGAAAGAGTATTTATGTGTTATTACAGTAACACATTATTAATACATTAATAAGTAAGATTACCAATCAGAATGACAGATTTAAAGATTAAGGTTCATTTTACAAGACATAAAAATGTTTTATTTTACATGACATACCCCCAACATTAATGAGTGCTATCTCCACCAAAGAACATGTACACCAGTGTTACTGCAGACTTAGCCATAACAGTCTAAATTTTAAAAGCCTAACTATCCAACCATTGTGTGTTGTTTTAATGGATGTTTTATTTTAGAATAGTTTTAGATTTGCAGAAAAATTGTGAAGGTAATACCCATATACCCCACACCCAATTTCCCTTGTTACTAATATCTGACCTTGGTCTGGCGCAACTGTAACATGTAGTGAACCATCAGTGAAACAGTTAGAGCCAAACCTCAGTTCTCTAATATCTCCAATATCAAACAAGTTGGTTCTAGACCAGCCGTGGGCAAACTACGGCCCGCGGGCCGGATCCGGCCCGTTTGAAATGAATAAAACTATTGGAAAAAAAGACCGTACCCTTTTATGTAATGATGTTTACTTTGAATTTATATTAGTTCACACAAACACTCCATCCATGCTTTTGTTCCGGCCCTCCGGTCCAGTTTAAGAACCCATTGTGGCCCTTGAGTCAAAAAATTTGCCCACCCCTGTCCTAGACCAAGTTGTTCAGGGAAAAACTGTACCAGTTGTGGAATAAAACTTCAGTTCTTGACCGGACAACCGTTTCATGCTGATACCTCTACCTGACACAAAGCATCTCTCATGCAACAAACAAAGGAGAGAATGTTTTCGTTGCTGGCCACATCTGATTGGCACAATTTTAAAACATAAAGAGGCCATCGAGAGCACCAATGTAGGTAAGGGTGTGAAAATGCTCATAAATGCCCTAACTGGTTTGGCTCAGTGGATAGAGCGTCGGCCTGCGGACTGAAGGGTCCCAGGTTCGATTCCAGTCAAGGGCATGTACCTTGGTTGTGGGCACATCCCCAGTAGGGGGTGTGCAGGAGGCAGCTGATTGAGGTTTCGCTCTCATTGATGTTTCTAATTCTCGATCCCTCTTCCTTCCTCTCTGTGAAAAATCAATAAAATATATATATATATATTTAAAAGAAAAAAAAAAGAAAATGCTCACAAACAACAATCAGAGGCAATTGAAGAGGTAGAAAAATTGTTGATTGGGATAAGGCAGTGGTTCTCAACCTTCTGGCCCTTTAAATATAGTTCCTCATGTTATGGCCCAACCAGAAAATGATTTTCGTGGCTACTTCATCACTGTCATGTTGCTACTGTTAGGAATCGTAAATATCTGATCTGCAGGATGGTCTTAGGCGACCCCTGTGAAAGGGTCGTTCGCCCGCCAAAGGGGTCGCGACCCACAGGTTGAGAACCGCTGGTCTAATGGCAGGACATTGGGACTATGATAGTGCGCCTCCTCCTTTATGGAGTGATCTGCTCGCAGCCTGTCCTCCCTCCCTGTTTAAAGAGCCCAGTCATACCCAAGGGAAAGTGGGGGCGGCGGTGGTGGTGAAGGCCTCATAGAAGGGGGTGCAGTCCCAGAAGTTGGCCTGGCCGTCAAGGCATAGCTCTCAGAGAAGTGTCTTATACAATTAAAATGTGTTCACACTTGCCTAGCTGGTGTGGTTCAGTGGTTGAGCGTCCACCTATGAACCAGGAGGTCAGGGTTCGATTCCCGGTCAGGGCACATGCCCGAGATTGTGGACTCAATCCCCAGTAGGGGGCGTGCAGGAGGCAGCTGATGGATGTTTCTCTCTCTCCCTCTCCCTTCCTCTCTGAAATCAATAAAAACATGTTTTTTAAAAATGTGGTCACTCTTTTCAAGGTGTATTTTTAAATCTCAGGAGAATGAACCAACTCTTATGCAAATGAGTCCGACAGATACTAATTCACTTTATTTTATTTTTTTTTAATTTTTTAAAATATATTTTTATTGATTTTTTACAGAGAGGAAGGGAGAGAGAGAGAGAGCTAGAAACATCGATGAGAGAGAAACATCGATCAGCTGCCTCCTGCACATCTCCTACTGGGAATGTGCCCGCAACCCAGGTACATGCCCCTGACCGGAATCGAACCCGGGACCCCCCAGTCCGCAGGCCGACGCTCTATCCACTGAGCCAAACCGGTTTCAGCTAGATACTAATTCACTTTAAAGCAGTGGTTCTCAACCTTCTGGCCCTTTAAATACAGTTCCTCATGTTGTGACCCAACCAGAAAATGATTTTCGTGGCTACTTCATCACTGTCATGTTGCTACTGTTAGGAATCGTCATGTAAATATCTGATCTGCAGGATGGTCTTAGGCGACCCCTGTGAAAGGGTCGTTCGACCGCCAAAGGGGTCGCGACCCACAGGTTGAGAACCGCTGCTAAAGCCTCAGGAGACAGCGGGGAAAGTAGGACCCTAGTTTCGGTCATCCTATCAGTTCCCAGCCCTTAGGAGGAGCCCTTACACATACACCGAATGAATGAACTGGCTTTAAGTGTGCCCTTCCTCACGCGCTGAATAGAAATTGGACTTGAAAGCTACACAAAAAGGTAAAACGATTCTTTTTCGTACTGATTCTGCATTTCTATTATCATCAGCGCGCATTTACGTTGCTTCTTGCAGATACTATATTCATGCCTCGAGTCTGCAGTCAGGGGTTAAGTGAAAGATTAAAGGAGTTCTACACAGCAATGATTTTGATGCTCCTGAAACCACAAATAAACACACATACGGGGCTCACACCAGGGATTCAAGTTAATGCAACTTCTAAATGTCTGAGGTAATGCAGGTTGCGAGGCAGCCAGCAAAAATGTCATTTTCTGGCTTAATGGAGAGATTAATAAATCAAAACCATGAATTATAAATGAAGTCTCGCCCAGGATGAGGGGTATTTTTAGCACAGGAGGGTAACATGACGCTGCAGGTAAGGTTTGTGCCAGCGCCATAAATGGAGGAGCAAGTACCAAGGAAATCAGGGTCCGGATGTCTTGACCATGAAAAGCAGACAACTCAGCCTCCTCCAGAAGAGAGAGCGAGCTTCGATCACAGACAAAACAGAAGGCACACGTGACGGAATCTGAGTGGACTTTGCCAGCATACTGATAACCATGCAAATCACTGAACTCCGTCTTAAGAACAGCTCTAGCCCGGCCGGCGTGGCTCAGTGGTTGAGCGTTGACCTATGAACCAGGAGGTCACAGTTCGATTCCCGATCAGGGCACATGCCCGGGTTGCGGGCTTGATCCTCAGTGTGGGGCGTGCAGGAGGCAGCCGATCCATGATTCTCTCTCATCATGGATGTTTGTCTCTCCCTGTCCCTTCCTCTCTGAAATCAATAAAAATATTCTGAAAAAGAAAGAGCAGCTCTGCTAGTCATGTGACAAGGTCATTTGCAGCTGGGATTTGAACTTATCCTATACCAGTGATGGTGAACCTTTTGAGCTTGGCGTGTCAGCATTTTGAAAAACCCTAACTTAACTCTGGTGCCGTGTCACATATAGAAATTTTTTAATATTTGCAACCATAGTAAAACAAAGACTTCTATTTTTGATATTTATTTTATATATTTAAATGCCATTTAACAAAGAAAAATCAACCAAAAAAATGAGTTCGCGTGTCACCTCTGACACGCATGTCATAGGTTCGCCATCACTGTCCTACCCTAAACAAGGCCACCATTTGAGACAAAGATGAAGGGGAGTCATTAGCATCTGATCACGCTGCAGTAAGTCTGCAGGCAGAGGAGAAGTCCGCAGACTTGTGTTCAAATCCCAGGGCTGCCACTTACTCTCTGTGTTGTCTTGGACACGTAACTCAACCTCTAGAAGCCTTCGTTTATTTGTCTGTGAAATGAGTACAGTGTGTAGAGTATTTTGCATGGTGTCTAGCATATAGCAAGTGCTCAATAAACAGTTAATGATTTTCAGAGATTTAAGTATGACAAAAAGAGAATGTGTGTGTGTGTGTGTGTGTGTGTGTGTGTGTGTGTGTGTGTGTGTGGCCACCATTAAAATCATTAAGAAATGTAACTATTTAGCCCTAGCTGGTTTGGCTCAGTGGATAGAGCGTCAACCTGAGGACCAAAGGGTCCCGGGTTTGATTTGGGTCAAGAGCATGTACCTCAGTTGCAGGCTCCTCCCCGGCCTGGTCAGGGCTCATGCAGGAGGCAACCAACCAATGTGCTTCTCTCACATCGGTATTTCTCTCTGTCTTTCCCTCTCTCTAAAAAATAATGGAAAAATACCTTTGGGTGGGGATTGAAAAAAGAAATAGAAATGTAACTATGTGCATATGTGAAACTAATGAATTATGGGTGAAAGTTTTTAGCAAATAAGTGGGTCCTGCCCTTGTCTGAAGCATGCCATGCCCATTAGGAAATCCTCATTACAGCTGGGCCCGTCCCCACATGTGATGGCTGGGGCCACTCGTTTAACTCCCAAGCTGCCTTATTTGTATTAATAAATAAATATTAATCTTTTTAAAAATACATTTTTTATTGATTTCAGAGAGGGAGGGAGAGAGAGATAGAAACATCAATGATGAGAGGGAATCATTGAAGGGCTGCCTCCTGCACGCCCCCTACTGGGGATCGAGCCCACAACCTGGGCACGTGCCCTTGACCGGAATCCAACCTGGGACCCTTCAGTCTGCAGGGCAATGCTCTATCCACTGAGCCGAACCGGCCAGGGCCACAAATATTAACCTTTCTTGAGTGTTTCTCATGTACCAGGCAGTCACTGTGGAAAGCAGTATGGAGCACCCTCAAAAAATTAAAAATGGAACTGCCTTATGACACAGAGATTACACTTCTGGGAATAGAGCTGAAGAAACCCGAAGGAATGTATCTACCCCTACGTTCATTGCTGCGCTATTTACAACAGCCGAGATCCAGAAGCAGCCTAAGAGCCCAGCAGTAGGTGAGTGGATCAGAAAGCTGTGGGACAGCTACACAATGGAATACCACTCAGCACAGATCGTAAGAACCATGTTCCAGAAAACTATGGTAAACATACACAACTCCCTCACCCACTCACAAACATGAAATCAAGTTCTGCAACTTTTAAAGTGTTCATCTGGGTAGCTGGATCATGGGTGACTTCCCTCCTTTCTCCCTTCCTTTCCTTTATTTTCCTTTGGAGTTATATATTGTCCAAGTTTTTTCCTTTTTTTGTTAATCCTCACCGAAGGATATTTTTTTCCATTGATTTTTTTTTTAAGAGAGAGTGGAAGGGAGGGAGGGAGTGGGAGAGAGAGAAACATTGATGTGAGAGAGACGCAATGATTGGTTGCCTCCCACATATATCAGACCAGGGTCAGGAATCAAACCTGCAACACAGGTACATGCCCTTGACTGGGACTCGAACCCTCAACCCTATAGTGTGGAGGCTGATGCTCTAACCACTGTGTGACACTGGCTAGCTAGGGCCAGTTGTTTCATTTTTTTATAAATAAGGAATATTCATTACCTTTGAAATCAGAACAATTACACTCGGAAAAGAAAAGCATTGATGCACTAGAATAGATCGATACAAGCAACCACCGGATAATGAAGGGAAAGGATCCTGTCTTCTGAGAAACACTGGAAGGACTGCGATTTCTATCCTGGGAAAAATGAAGGCTTTGGAGGATGAAATCAGACTCATCCAATACTCTGAGGAACAGCCATGCAGATGAGGAAAAGACTCGACCCCGGGCAGCTTCAGAGCACAGGCCAGGACCAACCGCCAAAGATAAAGGGACCCTGGCTGGTTTGGCTCAGTGGACAGAGCATCGCACCGTGGCCTCAAGCATCCCAGGTTCGATTCCGGTCAAGGGCATGCACCTTGGTCGCAGGCTGGATCCCCAGGCCTGGTCGGGGCATGTGAGGGAGGCAACCATTCGATGTGTCTCTCTCACATCGATGTTTCTCTCTCTCTGTCTCTCTCCCTCCCTTCCACGCTCTCTAAATAGCAATGGAAAAATATTCTCGGGCAAGAAGTAACAGAAACAAAAGAGTGGCCATCAAGTTGGTTTGCATCCTTACAGATATTCCTGGGAGCTGGGAGCTATGTCCTAAAATCCTCAGCCACAGAGCCGGCAGCCTGTCTGTAGGGACAGTAGTTCCCTGAGCGCGAGGGAAGCCCTGAGCCCACTGCACTGGCCACAGTGAGCCGCAGGAGGGTCGCGCTGTGATGCTCAGCTGTTCCTAGCGACCCCCCCACACCCCCACCCCACCCCCACCCGGTCTCAGGGCTTCACAGAAAAGCTCTCAGGGGAGAAAGAAAAGAGAGAGCTTCAAAGTGAAAGAAGGAAACACAAGATCCAGGAAAAGAGGAAAAACGAGGGATGATCAAGAACGGAGAACAAGGAAGACAGCAACAGATGAATACAAACAGAAAAGCTTTGAGGAGACACAACCGACAGCCAATATTCAAAGTAAATTTACATTCTGGTCCTGGAGATTTCTTCGCCTGCTGAAACACTTGCCTACTTTTATTTTTTTATTTAGGTCAGTCCTCACCCAAGGATATTTTTCCCCCCATGATTTTGAGAGAGAGGAAGGGAGAGGGGTGGAGAGAGAGCAAGGGGGGGGGGGTGAGGGGGATTGGTTGCCTTCCGCAGGTACCCGGATGGGGGCCAGGGAGCAAACCTGTAATCCTTTGGTGCCTGGGCTGACACTCTAACCACTGAGTCACACCAGCCAGGACACTCAGCTACTTTTTTTAGGTGCTGCAAAAACTGTCCTGCAAAAACTCTTACCCGGTATAAAGGGTTGTTATAAAAGGAGGAAAAGGACGGAAACAGCTGTGATATTTACATTTTTAGCACGTAGTCTCCTAATTAGCTGTATGACCTGCAGGAAGTTACTTCATTTCTGAAACTCCAGTTTCTTACACAAAATGAGAATTCTACCTACCCAGGCTCTGTAAGAACCAAATTATCTTCTCACCTATAGGGGCACAGTCATTAGCTGTTGCATGAATCTGAGCTTTAGCATCTCCCTGTTGTTAAAAACAATTTCTTGGGCCTAGAAAGGAATAGGTACTAATTTTTTCCAAGATCTCATCTCACGCGAGATTAACATACAACAACTCTAAGTCAGTGGTTCTCAACCTTCTGGCCCTTTAAATACAGCTCCTCATGTTGTGACCCAACCATAAAATGATTTTCGTGGCTACTTCATCACTGTGATGTTGCTACTGTGATGAATCGTCATGCAAATATCTGATCTGCAGGATGGTCTTAGGCGACCCCTGTGAAAGGGTCGTTCGACCGCCAAAGGGGTCGCGACCCACAGGTTGAGAACCGCTGAGCTAGAGAGTATTCCCGAATTACAGGTTAAGGAACTACTGCTCCAAGCGCTCAAGCAACTTGCCCGCTTTGCTCAGCTGAGAAGTGGCGGGCCCGGGATTTGAACGCAGGCCCGTCCCTCCTGAGCCGCGTTAATCCGCACTGTGCCTTTTACACTCACTGCAAAGCAGGGTTTATGGTTGAGCAACATTTCTCAACCAAACACATAACTCAAGTAGAACATATCAAGCTCCCAGGGCCCATGCCCGCTGTAAAATTTATCGTCTCAGCGGGGTTGGCGGGTTATTATTTCAGTGAGAGGTTGGTCTTGCTAAAATCAAGTAAAGAATGCTTATACGAATGTCAGAAAATAACTTTAACCGGAATTTCCTGG
Organism: Myotis daubentonii; assembly: GCF_963259705.1. Taxonomy (NCBI): domain Eukaryota; kingdom Metazoa; phylum Chordata; class Mammalia; order Chiroptera; family Vespertilionidae; genus Myotis; species Myotis daubentonii. The sequence goes on from NC_081861.1 coordinate 135,509,706, forward strand.
ACAGCACTAGTAACATCATCTTATTTGGGCTTCAATGACCCAGAGATTGCACCCGAGTATCTAGTACATTGTCATAGAGCAGTGATGGCGAGCCTGACACGCGTGTCAGAGGTGACACAAGAACTCATTTTTTGGGTTGATTTTTCTTTGTTAAATGGCATTTAAATATATAAAATAAATATCAAAAATATAAGTCTTTGTTTTACTATGGTCGCAAAGATCAAAAAATTCTGTGTGTGACACGGCACCAGAGTTAAGTTAGGGTTTTTCAAAATGCTGACATGCCAAGCTCAAAAGGTTCGCCATCACTGTCCTAGAGAAAGGAACGGGTATTTCTTTACAGGACAAGAAACGGGAATAAGAAAATATCCACTCTTTTAGTTGTTTATGCTAAACATTAATTTTATTGGAAGATGGACCACAGGCATTTACAAAACACTTAGAGTCACAGTTTTCCTTTGGTTGCAAAGAGAAGGAATGGAGAAACTCGGTCTTTTTTTTGCTGTTGTTACTCCTCACCCAAGGATATTTTTCCATTGATTTTTAGAGAGAGTGGAAGGGAGAGGGAGAGACAGAGAGAGAGAGAAACATTGATGTGAGAGAAACATGGATGGGTTGCCTCCTGCACGAGCCACAAGGAGGGCCAGGCCTGGGAGGAGCCTGCAACCGAAGTACATGCCCCTGACCAGAATCGAACCCAGGACCCGTTGGTCCGCAGGCTGACACTCTACCTACTGAGCCACACCGGCTAGGATGAGAAACTAGGTCTTTATCAGGAATACACAGCCCCATGTCCACTCCCACCACTCCAGGTTTAAGACCATGTGGGCGGGACCAGGGAAGGGCTCAGGATCTACTCTAAGAGAGCAAAATGATAGCAGATATACACGGGAAGGGATTTTCATTATTCCGCCTCTAGCAGCATCGGCTAAAGGGAGGACTGTCCACTTCAGCATCATCGACAAGGAGAGCCGGATAACTGAGAGGAGCTGCCCTGTGTATTGTAGGATGTATGGGATGTCACTAACGCCCATGCCTAATTGTGACAAGGAAAACCTGTCTCCAGCCCTAGCCGGTTTGGCTCAGTGGATAGAGTGTCGGTCTGCGGACTGAAGGGTCCCGGGTTCGATTCCAGTCAAGGGCACATGCCTGGGTTGCAGGCTTGGTCCCCAGTGGGGGGTGTGCAGGAGGCAGCCAATCAATGATTCCCTCTCATCATTGATGTTTCTCTCTCTCTCTTCCTCTCCCTTCCTCTCTGAAATCAATAAAAATATATTTTTAAAAAAATTAAAAAAAAAGATCTGTCTCCAGCCCTGGCCAGTTTGTCTCAATGAACAGACTGCCAGCCCACTGACTAAAGTGTCCCGGGTTCGATTCCTGCCAAGGGCGCATACCTTGGTTGCAGGCTCTATCCCTGGCCCTGGTTGGGGCGCATGCGGGAGGCACCCAATCTCTGTGCCTCTCTCACATCGATGTTTCTCTCTCTGTCTCTCCCCCTCACTCCCACGCTCTCTAAAAGTCAAGAGAAAAATATCCTCGGGTGAGGATTAACAACAACAATAACAAAACATCTGCAGACATTGCCAACTGTTCCCCTGGGGGGCAAAGTCACACTCGTAAAACATTGGGTTAGGACAGACCACTGGTCAGCAAACCACGGCTCGCGAGCCACATGCGGCTCTTTGGCCCCTTGAGTGTGGCTCTCCCACAAAATACCACGTGCAGGTGCGCACGTACAGTGCGGAGTTGACTTAAAACGTTAAGGAAAGTTTATTAAGTGAATTTTAGGGAATGTTGTGGAGGGAAAGAAGATGTAGTGTTGCGGATGGAGAAAGGTATGTGGAGATGGTGTGGACATAGAGAGGATGAACGAAAGGAGATGGACGAAACAAGTACACAAGACGAGTGTGGATGGGAGAGTTGGAAGGGGTCGACCTCAGCGAACGTCCCTCAGTCAGATTGAGGGCGTTTTTAGCAAAGGCCAGTTTAGGAGGACCCTAGTTAAGTTAATAACAACGTACCTACCTATATAGTTTAAGTTTAAAAAATGTGGCTCTCAAAAGACATTTCAATCGTTGTACTGTTGATATTTGGCTCTGGTGACTCATGAGTTTGCCGACCACTGGGACAGACCATCAGATACTGGCTTTATCTTAGCATTCAGTCCAAAAAAAGGGAGAAGATAAGTCCCCATGAGATGTAATCAGAGCGCTTTTCTTAGGTTTTATTTAAACTCATAGCCCCAACTATTTGTCCAAGTGTAGCCATTATTTTGTAGCTTTAAACTCATCGCAAATCTTAAGGATGCACTCCTAACATACTTTCCTAATATTACCAGACACCATGTGTCATTCACTGTAATAGGTTTTATGTTAAAATGAATCCTCTATGCATCAACATTTAACCCTGATTTTTTCTTTTTCATTCTTTTTTAAAAAATGTTTTGATTGATTTCAAAGAGAGAATCATCGATCAGCTGCCTCCTGCAGGCCCCACACTGGGGATCGAGCCCACAACCCGGGCATGTGTCCTGATTGGTAATCGAACCGTGACCGCCAGGTTCATGGTCAGTGTTCAACCACTGAGCCACATCGGCTGGGCTTCATTTTTTTTTACACATTTTAAATGATCTTGGAATTTGCAATAACAATCTCAAAACTTATATAAATGTCACCTCCAACCTCCCCTAGCTAAAATTCAATTACTTGAAATATGTAATAAAAACGAGTCAGTCAAATAAATGTTATTCTAGTGTCAATGAAGATATTACCTAGATCTAGCCAATTACCGGCGTTGACCAAGATGGAAAGAACTTGGAACTGTCATACTTTGCTAGTGGGATGGTAAAATGGTGAAGGTATTTTGGAAAACAGGTTGGCAGTTTCTTTAAAAATGAAACATAATTTATTATAAGACCCAGAAATTCTCTTAGGTATTTGCCCAAGACTAATGTTCACACAAAGACTGGTTCAAGGGCCAATGCTCAACCACTGAGCCACACTGGCCAGGGTGATGAATGGATTTATTTTTTTGATATTTTTAGAAAAATGCATTTTTATGGATTTTAGAGAGGAAGGGAGAGGGAGAGAAGGATAGAAACATCACTGATGAGAATCATTGATCAGATGCCTCCTGCATGTCCCCTACTGGGGATCGAGCCTGCAAACGGGGCATGTGCCCTGACTGGGATTTGAACCGTGACCTCCTGGTTCAAGGGCTGATGCACCACCACTGAACCACACTGGCCGGCCCGATGAATGGATTTTGATCACAGATGAGCAGTCACCAAATAGAAATAACCAAAAATGAGGTTAAATAACAAGAAAAATGCTTAAACTTCGGGGGCAGAAAGTATATTAGATAATAGAGTTAAGATTAAAAAGTATATATTAAAAGTATAAGCTGGTACAAAGTACTGAAACAAAAATAAAATAAAATTAATTAAGGATATGAAAGTTCAACAAATCCATGTCACATGAACAGAATGAAGAGACCGAGCTGCCCAGTCACTCATTGGAAAGACGCCTACGGGTTTTCCATGCCAACAACTTCCACGTGAATTGGATATGTTATTTATTTATAGAAAGAACATTATGGTCACAGGCAGCAGTAAGGAGGGAATATGCAAACTGACGGGACAAAGATGGCGGCGGCCAGGCCGGGACGCTTGCATCCATGGCGATGACACAGGCGTTGCTTCTGCCCCACCCCGGCCACTCCGGGCCTCTGGGCAGCCTGCTAAGGCGGAAGGCGGCTCTGGGCCGGAGCGAAGGCGGTGCCGGCAGCCAGGGGAAGGAAGGCCTATTCTTGCACGAATCTTCGTGCATCGTGCCTCTAGTAGGAAATATTAAGACAGAAGCATAGAGAGTGTTTCACAACTACAAAGTGGTGAACTGGGATTTGAACCCATGCAGCCTGGCCCCAGAGTCATGTTTCTGTGTATACTTCCAGCTACTCAACGCACCAAAGCTAGCAGGCAGGCACCCTGGTCATGACTGTTTATAAGTGAGAAAGCTCAGACAGAGCATTGGTAAGCACCGTGGGCCGAGTTCTATGGGACCAAGAGGACCTACACTTAACCATCCTCACTTCCTGCCGAGTATAAATGGACACGCTGGGCACGGTCATGGTCACAGTGAAGGTTGGCAGCTCAATGACTGGCGAGTCTGGGAAACGGTGTGGACAGAGCATGGAGCCTCTGGAACTAGTGATATCGGGTGAATGTGGAAAGGCAGGAAGACGGAAGAAAAAGGAGATCTAGAAAAGTCCAGAAAATCAACTCTGCCTGTCCCCAAATTTGGCCGAGGGGAGAGCCCTGCTTCAGTTTCTCTGCACGAGAAAGGATAACGTTGCTGTTTACCAGCCTCACCCGAGGACGTTGAGTAAATTAATTAATGTCTTGAGATGAGTACAAGAACCTCGGGAACAAGTACACTGCAGCACTGATTGGTATTTACTGTTTCATTTATTAAATCATCACTCTCCTGGTCTTGGGGGTGCTTTGTGAATAAGCAGTGTTGTCATTCGTCTCAGAACTATTCATATCATCCTGAGAAAACCAAGCCGAAATGCCGGAAGACGATCGCCACTGAGGCTGGGAAGGTTCGGAGAGCCAGAGATTTACAGCAGCAGTTCTCAGCCTCGGCTGCACATGAGAATTAGCTGGGAATCTTTTTAAAATCCTGATTTCTGGGCCTCATCCTCCGGAAATTCTGTTTCTTTGTTACTCATGTTGTGGCCCCACCCCATAGCAGAGAAACAGAATTTCCAGAGGATGAGGCCCAGAAATCAGGATTTTATTTTTATATTTATTTATTTATTTATTTATTTATTTATTTATCCATCCATCCCCCCCCCCCCCCCCCCCCCCGGAAATCAGAATTTTAAAAAGATTCCCAAGTGATTCTAATGTGCAGCCAAGGTTGAGAACCACTGATTTACAGTTTTGGAAATCTTTTTACTATGCCTGTCCATCTATAGTTCCATCACAATAATGACGGGACCAAATTCGGCCTCTGTGTGAGATTCTTCCTAAGTTAATTTGAGTGCCACTCCCCGCATTTAGGAGTGCTGTTCACGTGAAGGTCTTCTGGCTTCTAGAAGGTACCATGTTGTAGAAAGAAGAGGACTGCACAGATGAGGCAGGAGAGCTGGGATCCAAGCCCAGAATTGAACCAGGAAACTGGTTTTTGGCCCCCTCCTCCAGGTGGCCTTCCATGATTTCCAGGCTGAGTCGGCTGTCTCTCGTCTATACCGCAGTACTACCCAGCACACTTCTGTTGCACTGGATATGCCCTTTTAAAACTGTTGATTTGCTCAGTTGGATATTCCTCAAGAACAAGCCGGTTTTGTCAGGGTCTTGTCTGCAACTACTGCTAAGCTGGGCAGACGGTGGGCTCCCAATAAACGTTCAACAACAATAAACAACAAACCATCCTTGGTTTGCTCATCAGAAAAATGAGAGAAGGGGATCAGATCACCATGAATGTCTCTTCCGGTCTTAAGATTTGGAGAAAGGCCACTCTTCCATCTCCCAAAAGGACTCTCACACAGGCTGCTATTCTTTGGCTTGGGGGGCGGGGGGGGGGGGGCGGGGGGAGGAGGAGGAGAGAATCTCCAAGGAGAAATAGCTACATGTGACCAGATCCTTCTCTTCCTATGGAATGAACATTCCCTTCTCAACTCCCCGTCAAGAGGGATCCATTTGCAAACCACGCAGCCCTTATCACTTCCCAGCTCATACCCCTCCAAATGATTCCCCATCCTGCCCCGAGTAAAAGCCACCATCCTCTCCATGACCTACAGACACTGTCCTCGCTGGCCTCTCCCCACTCCCCTTTCTCACGCTATCCCGAGCTCACCCCCGTCCACCCACACAGGTCTCCTTACTATTCCTTCAATTTACCTTGTGCCTCCCCTCCTCGGGTCCAGACCATGAAGGCCGGCTCTCAACTCCTTCAAAGCTGCCAAGTCGCCTTCACAGGCAGATCTAGCCTAACCACCTCATTAACAATTTGCCATCTTCCCTCCAGCGCTCCCCACCCTCTGCTGGTCTACTTCTCTCCACCGTGCTTGTTAGCTCTCATTAGCCTGTAAGAGTCCTTGTATTTTATTGATTCTTTGAGTCGGAGCTTTTGTCTGTCTCGATCACTACTGTGTCCTACCGCCTAGAAGACCGCCAGGCATGCTGCATGGGGCTCCATGAGTGTTTGTTGGATGAATAAACACAATTAAGGCAGCACAATGAGATGGGAGTGAGGCTCCGCTCAGGAGCATCAAACCCCACAGCTTCTCCTGGTTGGCCTTTGGGCTGTTGCTCTAATGTCATGTTCATGGCCTCCGGCAGAGTCACATTTGCTCTGCTCTTGCACCTCTCTTTCCCTTTGCAACCTCTGTCCGGTGGGAGCTCCATCCCAAGGCAAATTCAGCAGAAGGTCAAGGACAGAAAGGGGAAAGCCCTTGTCCTAATGGAAAGCAGAAGCTATTATCAACAGGGAAGGCATGGTGCCGACCGCTGACCTTCTTTCCTGATGTGGAAAAGGAGGCAAGCATCAATTTTTCAATCCCAGCCTCTCCCAAAAGCTATTTTTGAGCTAAAGATGGTTAGAAAGCAACTTTCCAAATAAAACTTGAGTACACAAATCTCGCACTGTTTCCTAGGCATAGCTCATGCTCACGGAGGCTGTCCAAATCCGGAAGTCCTGATGTCCAATGATATAAATCATTATAAGAAGAGAAAGGCAATGCGCTGAAAAGGAGAGATCCGGGTTTTGGATATAGACACTTGTATTTCTTCCTAAAGAAAGCAACTCATAATTCCTACTTGATGAATTTATTTTAGATTGACATGGGATATTTTAAGAGTGGGATAGTGGATGTACAATTATCCAATCCATAATGGGTACCCGATAGATATCAGCCATGACCATCGCCAGCACCACCCTCATCATCTCCATTGTTATTTAGAAAGGTTGAGCGAGCGTTGACCTATGAACCAGGAGGTCTCGGTTCAATTCCTGGTCAGGACATATGCCTGGGTTGTGGGTTCGTTCCCCAGTAGGGGGTGTGCAGGAGGGAGCAGATTAATGTTTGGCTCTTACATCGATGTTTCTCTCTCTCTCTCTCTCTCTCTCTCTCTCTCTCTCTCTCTCAAAATCAATAAAAATACTTTTAAAAAAAGAAAGGTTGATCTACTTAAGAGGCAGTGAGAGAGAAGACCACCATGATGCTGAGAGAAATAGAGGGGACATTCTATTGGCTGAAAGATGAACCTGATTACACTAGTTGAGGGTTCCTCAAACTTAGCATGGTTGACATTTGGAGCCATATAAGTCTTTGCTGTGGGGGAAACCCTTGTACGTTGTAGGATGTTAAACGTTATCCATGGATTACACACACTAGATCAGTGATGGCGAACCTATGACACGCGTGTCAGAGGTGACATGCGAACTCATTTTTGTGGTTGATTTTTCTTGGTTAAATGGCATTTAAATATATAAAATAAATATCAAAAATATAAGTCTTTGTTTTACTATGGTTGCAAAGATCAAAACATTTCTATATGTGACACGGCACCAGAGTTAAGTTAGGGGTTTTCAAAATGCTGACATGCCGAGCTCAAAAGGTTCGCCATCACTGCACTAGATGCAGTAGCAACACACAAGATGTGATAAATAAAACTGTCCCCACACAATGTGAAGTGTCCCCGCAGAGGTACAAACACCCCAGGTTGAGAACCACTGAAGTCTGACCAGAAAACAGGAAATAAAACGCAGTAAAAAACAGATGTGACTTAAAACTTTTATCTTTGTGGTTTACAGCAGAGATTGGAAAACCATGGTCCACAGTTCAAATCTATTCCATCACCTATTTTTAAAAAAATGTATTTTCATTGATTTCAAAGAGGAAGGGAGATGAAGAGAGAGAGAGAAATATCAATGATGAGAGAGAATCATTGATCGGCTGCCTCCTATGCGCCCCACACTGGGGATCGAGCCTGCAACCCCGGGCATGTGCCCTGAGAATCAAACCGTGACCTCCTGGTTCATAGTTCTATGCTCAACCACTGAGCCACGCCGGCCGGGCCCATCACCTGTTTTTGTAAATAAAGTTTTATTGAAACATAGACATGCTTATCATTTATGTATTGCCTATGGCTGCTTTCACACAAGGAAGGCAGAGTTGAATAGTTGTGACAGAATGAGTAAGGTCCCCCAAGCCTAAAACATTTAGGGTCTGGCTCCTCTGTAGATAAAGTTGCCCGTCCTTGGTTCCTATCGCAGACAGAATAGGAGGGCGGCTGCTTGCTTTGAAATGCTAGTTCAGCTGATGACACCAGTACATTGGGGGGCGAGGTCCTTGTACCTCCTGCTGCCTCAGCTTCCTCATCTGTCCATGGGATTGATGATCACGGTGCCAGACTCCTAGGGTTGTTGGAAGGATTTAATGATTAAAGACACGTGATGTGCTCAGAACAGTCCTGGAAATGTGGTAGGCACTCTGTGTGTTTGCCATTATAATACTCTTCAAGGGAAAACACAACATGGTGAGCCTACCTTATTTTTAAAAATATATTTTTATTGATTTCAGAGAGGAAGGGAGAGGGAGAGAGAGAGAGAAATGTCAGTGATGATGGAGAATCACTGATCGGCTGCCTCCTGCACACCCCCTACTGCGGATCCAGGTTGCAACCTGGGCCTGTGCCCTTGACTGGAATTGAACCTGGGACCCTTCAGTCCACAGGCCGACGCTCTATCCCCTAAGCCAAACTGGCTAGGGTTCTACCTACACACTTTTCAATGAAAACTTGACAGGAATCTAACTGGAGAGGACACATTTATTAATTTTCTTTGGGGCCAATTGTTTCTTTAGTCTACATGTATGAGCTAATTTCTGTAGCTGAAGAGCAGAATGGAAGCCTTGTACTTGGTTAATTACATGGTACATTGTGTGGTAGGGTTGTTACATGCTATGGGGAGAAGAGAAAAATCTTAAATTCTTTGACTTGTCATTTTGAAGGCTACAAAAAAACTGTATTTTGCATTCAAGGAAAACACGTTTAAAGGAACGATGTGCATATCTTTTGTTTCTCCTTCAACAAGGCTTTCGTATCTCTTTTCTGCTTAGCACATACTGATGCCGGAAAGAGGCGAAGCTACAAAAGAGGCCATAGGGTTACATAACCCAGCCTGGGTAAACAAAGCCAGCTACCGGGGCGGCTTCCTCATGTCCACGGGGATATCAGCCATGAGCAAGGAATTCTGACAGCACTAAGTGGGTAAACTTGACCAAACAGAGGCTGTAGGGGAGGATGGAACTGAGCCCAATTATGAAATAGGGGACGGTGCCTTGCAAGCCTCTTGCTGCCACAATCTGCATTTCTCACCTCTCATTTTCTTTTTTCTTTTGTTAAATATATTTTGTTGAATTATTTTACAGAGAGAAAGGGAGAGGAATCGAGAGTTAGAAACATCGATCAGTTGCATCCTGCACACCCTCTACTGGGGATGTGCCCGCAACCAAGGTACATGCCCTTGACCAGAATCGAACCTGGGACCCTTCAGTCCTCAGGCTGATGCTCTATCCACTGAGCCAAACCGGTCAGGGCTCACCTCTCATTTTCTGCTAGCCTCTTGGTCCCCCCCTCCCCCACCATACACCCACAGCCTCCATGCCCATGCTTAAGGCCTAGGTAATCCCCTCCTCTTTTTTTTTTTTTTAAGACTGTTGTCAGAGGGGAGGGGTTTTAGGTGATGGGTGAGAAAGATGAAGGGATTAAGAGGTACTAACTGGTATTTGTAGAATAGTCATAGAGACAGATTGCATCACCGAGAATATAGTCAAGAATATCGTGATAACTATATATAGGTCAGGCGGATACTGGATACATTGAGGACGCCGCTCTGTATAGCACATGATTTTCTAATCACTATGCTGTACATTTGAAACTAACACAGAGTCCTACTGAATGTTCATTGTAATTGAAAAATAAAATTTAAAAAGTGCTTTTATGATGACTCCCGTCCCTTGTGCCATCTTATACGCCTTTGTTAGGCTGGTGATGTTTTCTGTCTGTTTCATTTCCTCTTCTAGACTGCAGGACAATGACCACCCGTGGTACAGAACTTCCCAATTTAAAACCACTTGTATCGCCCAGACAGGTGTGGCCTAGCTGGTAGGAGTGTTGTCCTGTAAACCAAAAGGTCACAGGTTCGATTCCTCATCAGGGCACATGCCTAGGTCGCGGGTTTGGTCCCCAGTCAGGTGCGTGCGAGTGGCAACCAACCAATATTCCTCTTTCACATGGATGTGGCCCTCTCTCTCTCTCCCTTCATCTCTCTCTAAAATCAGTAAAAACATGTGCTGGGACGAGGATCATTATGCCCTCCTCTTGAAGGACTTCAGACTTGCTTCTGACGAACAGAATATGGCAAAGGTGGTGGGATGCCACTCCCTCTATGAAGCTGTGCTACAAGGCCATGGTGATGGGATGGTAGATAAGGCTCCAGCTCAGCGGGCTGGCGTGAGAGACTCTCCCAAGCTGCCTTGCGAGGGGGCCTCGGGCAAGGCCTGCAGGCAGCCCGAGGAGGAAGAGTGGCCCCAGTTGCCAGCCAGCAGCACACTGTTGGAATTGGCACAACAGCGCAGAGAAACAGTTCTGCCAACGATCAGGTGCGTTTGGGAAGGATCACAGAGAAGCCGGGCAGCCCAGCTGACACTTGCTTTCAGCCCTGTGAACTGACGACAGCTCGGCCATCCTGTCCTCCTGCCCCAGCAGAGGCAGGGTAAGAAAAGTACGCTGTTTAAGCCAGTAGGTCTGCGGTAAATTGCTGCACAGCCGCAGAAAACAAATAGACCATAACAGGAGGAAGGCTGGGAGACGCACAAATATGAGAAATTCAACTCCGTGCACTTGAACAACTGGGTAAAAGGAGAAATCAAAAGGGAAATAAAGAAATAGCTGGAAACAAATGAAGATGGGAGTACAAATTAATAAAAACCGATGGGATGCTGCAAAAGCGGTTGGAAGAGGGTAGTCAATGGTGGCAAATGCCTACATTAAGAAAAAAATAGCTCAAATAAACAACCTAAATGTAACATCAGGGAACTAGAAAAAGAAGAACAAACTAAACCCAGAGGTAGCAGAAGAAAATAAAGATCAGAGCAGAAAGAAATGAAACAGAGACCAGAAAAACAATAGAAAAGATCAATAAAACGCAGACTTGAAATATCAGGGGACCACTCGGTAAAGTACATGATTTTGTAACCACTATGTTATACATTTGAAACTAATACAGAATAATATTGATGTAAACTCTGATTGAAAAATAAAAATAAGAAAAAGGAAATCGTTGAACTGGTTTGGCTCAGTGGATAGAGCGTCGGCCTGCGGACTGGGGGGTCCCGGGTTCGGCTCTGGTCAAGGGCATGTACCTGGGTTGCGGGCACATCCCCAGTGGGAGATGTGCAGGAGGCAGCTGATCAATGTTTCTCTCTCATCGATGTTTCTAACTCTCTATCTCTCTCCCTTCCTCTCTGTAAAAAATCAATAAAATACATTAAAAAAAGAAGAAAAAAGGAAATAAATAAAACTTAAGACTCTTTAAAAAAAAGATAAACAAAATTGACAAACTTTAGCCAGATTAACTCAGGAAAAAAATAGAGGACTCAAATAAATACAATAAAAAATGAAAAAGGCGACATCACAACTAATACCACAGAAATACAAAGAATCATGAGACTACTATGAATAATTATACACCAACAAACTGGATACCAAAGAAATGGAGAAATTCCCACACACACACTAATTACCAAGACTGAAACTTGAATAAAAAAATCTGAACAGACCAGCACTGAGTAAGCAAGTTCAATCAGTAATCAAATTAATTAATCAGTAATTAATTCAACCTCCCACCACAGAAAAGCCCAGAACCAGACAGTTGTGCTGGTAAATTCTACCCAACATTTTAAAAATTAAGGCCAATTCTTCTCAAACTTTTCCAAAAAACTGAAGGGGAGGGAACACTCCCAAGCTCATTTTATGGGGCCAGCATTTACCCTACTACCAAAGTCTGATAGAGATATGACAAGAAAAGAAAATTACAGACGAACATTTCTGATGAATATAGTGATGCAATTCTCAACAAGATATTAGCAAACAGCACATCAAAAAGTCAGACACTATGATGAAGTGGGATTTATCCCCTGGGTGCAAGGGTGGGTCAACACATGCGAATCAATAAAGGTGATACACCACATTAATAGAAAGATACAATTCATAGGGTCATCTCAATAGAAGCAGGAAAAGAACTTGATAAAATTAAACATCTTTGATGATAAAAACTCTCAACAAATTGGGCCTGGAAGGCACATACCCCATCATAATTAAGGCCATTTATGACAAGCCATAGCTAACATCCCATTCAGTGGTAAAATATTGAAATCTGTTCTTCTAAGATCGACACAGTACTGGAAGTCCTAGCCAGAGTAATCAGGCGAGAAAAAGAAATAAAAGGCATCCGAATAGGAAAGGAAGGAAAAAAAAGAGAAAACTATCTTTGTTTGCAGAAGGTAAGATCTTTTATACAGAAATCCCTGAAGACTCCACCAAAAAACCCTGCCAGGGGCTGGGGTTGTGAAACAGGGGAAAACATTGGTCAAAGGGTACAAATTCCAGATCTAAGATTAACAAGCTCTGGGATCTAAGATACAGCGTGGCAAGTATAGCTAACAACACTCTTGTATGATTCCTAAACCAGAACAAGGCTCTTTTCTTTTAAAAAAAAATATATATATATTTTATTGATTTCAGAGAGAAAGGGAGAGGGAGAGAGAGATAGAAACATCAATGATGAGAGAAAATCATGGATCGGCTGCCTCCTGCACGCCCCCTACTGGGGATCAAGCCTGCAACCCAGGCATGGTCCCTGACTGGGAATCAAACCTCCTGGTTCATAGGTGAATGCTCAACCGCTGAGCCATGCCGGCTGGGCCAGAAGAAGGACTTTTTAAGTACCTATTATATCACTCTGCTTTCATTCACAGCGGAAAGGCAAGAAATTTGAAAATCCATTGCTTATTTGCTTTTCTGATATATTGGAAATTGTTCATTGTTTCAGATGATGAACCTCCCATACGTTTAGCTCTCTTTCGATGATCAACATCCAACTCAGCATTAACATCAGAAATCCCTGATCACTCCTTTAGAGACCAACATTATCTGAATAGGACATATATGTATTCATTGTGAAATATACGCCTTTTGCAGAAAGAAGGGAGCTCCAGGGTATACACACATGCACACGGAACCACATGTAAAGGCCACCAGATGTTCTCAAAGACACAACAGACGAGGAGGACACGGCCTCTCATGCTACCATCCAGCTGGGTCACATTTCATTTTGCTTTACCACTTAGCTAGCCCCCTACAGAAAATGGCCCGAATTCCTGGAAGAAACAAGTATCCGGAGTCTGGCTACCACAGGTCATTTCCGGAGCGTGTCTCACCGACGTCTGAATAACGTCACGGCGAGGGAAGGACACGTAGGGTGGCTCCTCCCTCCAGCCATCACTTGCGTAGGTGCGAGGGAGTTGGTTTCCTCCCACAGCCGAGAAGACTGATGACATTTTCGAAGGTAGGAGCTGTCAATCCGGTTGACATCGGGAGATTTCAAATGTAATAAAAAAATGAAAAGCACAGCTCTTAGAAGAGGCCGTGGTCATATAATTCTCCCTCCCCGTTAGAATCTAAGCGTCTGCTGAAAGAATTGAATAGCAGAATGGCATTCTAAAAGCAACAATGCAGCCCTCGCTGATTTGGCTCAGCAGATAGAGCGTCAGCAGGCTCGATCCCCAGTAGGGGGCGTGCAGGAGGCAGCCGATCCATGATTCTCTCTCATCATTGATGTTTCTCTCTCTCTCCCTCTCCCTTCTTCTCTGAAACCAATAAATATATATTTTAAAAGAAATAAAAGCGCCGAAACCAGTTTGGCTCAGTGGATAGAGCGTCGGCCTGCGGACTGAAAGGTCCCAGGTTCGATTCCGGTCAAGGGCATGTACCTGGGTTGCAGGCACATCCCCAGTGGGAGATGTGCAGGAGGCAGCTGATCCATGTTTCTCTCTCATCGATGTTTCTAACTCTCTCTCTCCCTTCCTCTCTGTAAAAAATCAATAAAAATATATATTAAAAAAAAAGAAATAAAAGCAACAATGCAAGTGTCTTCAGGTGCGGGGAAGGTTTGGGGAGCTTTGCAGGTCCTCCTCAGCCAGTTATTAGATCTCCGAGCTTCCTGCCTCTCTGTTAAGTACTTCACCCATATAAGACAATGGGCAAATTCAAGGCTGAGAAAGCAGCCCCAGAAAAGAGCGATCGGTAATGAATGACAAGTTCACCACTCACAAAACCATGACTGCCCAAAGAGGACTATTCTGCTCGTATCAAATTTTAAGTCAATAGCCATGACCAGTTTGGCTCAGTGGATAGAGCATCAGCCCTCAGACTGAAGGGTCCCAAGTTCAATGCCGGTCAAGGGCATGTACTTGGTTGCAGGCTCCATCCCTAGTAGAAGGTGTGCAGGAGGCAGCTGATTATTGTCTCTCATTGATGTTTCTTTTTTTTTAATATATTTTTTATTGATTTTTTACAGAGAGGAAGGGAGAGGGATAGAGAGTTAGAAACATCGATGAGAGAGAAACATCGATCAGCTGCTTCCTGCACACCTCCGACTGGGGATGTGCCCGCAACCAAGGTACATGCCCTTGACCGGAATCGAACCTGGGACCCTTCAGTCTGCAGGCCGACACTCTATCCACTGAGCCAAACCAGTTAGGGCTCTCATCAATGTTTCTAACTCACTATCCCTCTCCCTTTCTCTCTGTAAAATCAATAAATATATATTTAAAAAATAAGTAAATATATTTGCCACCCTCCTACAGGATAGCTTCTGGGAAAATTTTAGTTGAAAAAAAAAGGATACCATTATCCTAGAAGGGGAGCAAATGTCAGCATTAACCTCAACTGAGTTACAACACACAGGTTGTAGCTCCAAGATAAAAGTACATGCAGCCACGGAGAACGGATTCGCATTCTCTGCGGTCTTGGTGTGTGAGAGGTGCAGGCGTGGGCCTGGGCAGTGGCTGCGGTAGACCAGAACAACCTAACCTTTGGGTGAGACGCGCGTCCACTCTGTATAAGGTGACTGAGCTCATGAGAAGCCCAGTGTGAGAAGCCAGGAAAGATTTGCCATGAAGCAGCTTCCTGTGGGGAGTTTCAAATAAACAACCATTTAAGTGGGAGGAAAGGCAAGCAAATAGATAAATAATTCACAGGAGTTGAGTCTGACCCATTTTCGGAAGGCAATAAAATGGAATATGGATGCCTTTAGGAAGAAATAATTCCGTCCCGCGTTGGTTAGCGGGTTGCTCGGTAAATCTACGAGGCCTCTGCGCTGACCTTCAGTTCCCTAGAGAAGGCGCCATCATCACGATACATTCTCTTTGAATGATAATCTCCAAACAACCACGCCATAAATAGTTTCTAGAATTCTACATGCTTCCTCTTATTTCATTGGTCCTCTGAGCAACAACTCTTCTCTTCCCGTCTTCGGGCTCTGCTATTTTCTGGTGTTTTCAGTGGAGGCTGTGCATTCATTCATTCATTTATTTATCTATCCCCTGAGTTTTAGAAGTTCTACTGAGAGCTTTGTGCCCAACTGAGGTCTTCTCACAGGCCTCCGTGGTAGCTCTCTTCTCTTTACCTTAACAACCTGCCAGGAGATGAACCTCAGAGGATAGGCGGGGGTGGGTAGGTGGGGAGAGATTAACCAAAGATTTTATATGCATACTAGAGGCCCGATGCACAAAAATTCATGCAAGAGTAGGCCTCCCTTCCCCCGGCTGCCAGCCCTGGCTTCCCTCCAGCATCCAGGACCAGGCTGGCTTCCCTCCGGCCCGACTTCGTCAGGAAGGACGTCCGGAAGACGCCCGGTCTAATTAGCATATTACCCTTTTATTATTATAGATATGCATAACCCATTGACACAGACAATGGGGGGGGCAGTTGCAGAGTGGAGAAGATCAATGGGGGAAGGGGAGAGACATTTGTAATACTTTCAACAATAAAGACATATATATATATATCTGCCAAAACCTTCTCCAGCTAGGAGACGTAAGTCAGAGACAGGTGCACTCCCTATGGACATCTAGGGCTATACCACCTAAAGGAGAAGGACCATATGTTATCTTCCAATCCAGAATGCTTTTGAGAGTGCTAGTAAGTAGAGGTTTTGAAAATAATAACACCCAGAAAACAGGTGTGAATCAGGCGTGTTCCAAGCAAATAGGGGGACATGGCCATTCCAGCGTTAAAATTAGAAATAGTGAATTTGTTCCTGGGGAACTGAAAGGAAGCAAGGAACAGCATTTGCTAACTTGTGGAAGGGAGAGGAGAGACACAGTCATAGAGCTGGTACCTAATATTATCACCCTGTCCTCACTGGCGAGGTTATCCTCACTACCCACATTCAGGGAAGAAAGAACACTTCCCATTGAAAGGATATGGTGTCTGGTCTCCAAGACTTTCCAAAAATAATTGCTTCAGCGACAATTTTCAAGATGTGAGAACTCCATTTCTACCCAAATGTGTTAATGATCCAAATGGCACATTAAGGTATATCTTTGATTTCACTTTGCATTTAAACTCTGGAATATAAAGAGATACTCATTTCCAGCCAACTTATATTGCAGCAAAAGATTATTAACAGGCCTCTATTTTAAGAATCTCGGTTGCAGAATCTATTTCAATCCACACTGCCAATGGCAGGATGACCTGAAGGGGTGGGTCCAAGATTGCAGATATTTACAAAATAAATGCAATCATCACATTATGACAGTAGGACTTATTACTACCTCAGCCTGAATGAAAAATATTACATTCAAAAAGCAAAATAAATGGAAATAATCTTTCATGAGTGCCAATATGTTAGATTTATGGGGTCATCTATACAAATTGCAATTTCTAATGGATTGCGGAGCATTTATCTGAGAACTTTCATTTCCAGCTGTGTACATCTTATCATCATCTGAAAGGCTACAAAATTGCAGTCTTAAATTAAAGTGCAAAAATGGGGACATAAACAAGCATTTGGAAAACGAATCATATTACAGAGATTCAAAGAGCGAACTATCTTTCAAAAGAGCGTCTATTATTTAATTATGTAAGTTGTGAAATTTCATTCTTTACTTGGTTAAAAGAAATGACCTGAGACTGTAAACAGTAAATATATATATTTCAACTGCCAGGCACATGGGGGGGGGGGCGGATTTCAACAAATGCAGCAGCACTTTTCAAAGCAAAGTACCATTTCTCTGTGAACACGATACCCTTCTTTTATAGAAGATGGGACGTGGGCATTGACAAATTATAGTTCAAACTAGGAGGGGAGCCCTTTAGAAGCTACTGGGCTTCCTGACTCGTGGCTTTACCTTTCCCATCGCCTTTTCATCGGTTGTAATGCAGTTGGATAGACTCACAGCTCTATCCGTACGAATTTCAACCTCATTATGTTGTCATGAAGTTACACTGCATGGATTTTATTGCAATCAGGAGACTCCCACGGTCTCCTTAATGGGAACCTGGGGAAAGACCCTAGCTTAGTGGATGTCAACTACTGTTGATTATAATCCCGCCCCATCCCCACCCAACAAGGGACATGGTGATGCCTGGAGACATTTTAGTTGATATGACCCAGGGGGAAGGGAAAGATGCTACTGGCATCTATTGAGACGACGCCAAGGATGCTGACAAACATCCTACAGTGCACAGAACAACCTCCAATGATGAGGAATTATCCAGCCTCAAATGCCGATAGTGCTGCATTGAGAAATCCTGTCCTAGACATTAGCACTGTGTTTCTCAGTGATTTCTCACAATAGAACCCACCATTTAATAACTCTTGCACCCCAATTTCAGGTTGATGCCTATGGGCTGTAAAATCAGATGCCTTGACTGTTAGCGTCCTGATTGTGGGACTCTACTGTATCTGGAACTTGACGTTCACGTGTCAAAGGGGTGCAAGATCTTTAGAACGGGTTGCCAGGGCAGGAATGGACTGAGGGGATTCTGAGGGGCCCTGTCAAGAGGAAATGGTCAGCTTCTCATCCTTCACTCGCTAAGATGACCTCCATGAGTCACGTCCTTGTAGAGTCCCATCCTCTTGAGTAGCTGGACCTTGACTTGCTTCTAATTGATAGAATGTAGAAAAGCTGATGGGCTGCTATGCTCAGGAAAATACTTCATTATACAAACCTCTGCCTTGGAAGACCGAGTGAGGAATTCTGCCGACCTTGAGGACGCAACCTGCCTTGATACAAACAGCCTCTGAAGTGGGTCACAGACCTAGGAGGTGGGATGAGGCTTCCAGGACCTGAGGGTAGCGTCCAGCTGACAGCCAGTGAGAAGTCAGGGACCTCAGTCCTTCAACCTCAAGGAGACGACCTGCCAACAGGTTGCGGGAGCATGGGAAGGCATCTTTCCCCAGTTGAGCTTCTGATGACACTGCAGCCCTGGCTGACTCCAGAACTGCAGGCTTGGGAAGCCCTGAGCAGAGGTCCTTGTGAGGCTGTACTCGCACATGACCCCCAGAAACTGTGAAATAATAATGAGTGACGTGTTAAGCTGCTAACATTGTGACCATTCGTTATGCAGCAAGGGGATGAAGGGACCATGAGAGAGTAGTGTCTGTGGAGCTCAAGAAAACGTGCGGAGTCACGTGCCACGCCTCTTTATTGAGCTGACTTCCTAACGGAGAGAGAGAAGGCCTGGGGGTGACGCTAGGGGTTAGGTCACTACAAAATGGCACCTGGAGCCCACGCAGCAATGGATGAAAGGGCACTAAATATAGATATTATAGCTCGGTCAAACCCCGGAGTCCTGGCTGCTGGGCCGACTGCCACTCTCCTCCCCTCGAGGACTCGGGCTGAAGAGTCTGGGCATGCTCATTCCCTGAGGTTGCCTAGTGGTAACCAGAATATCAATCATATCCTTAACCCAAGGGGAGGGGGAAAATCTGTTTAGATGTGGTGTGTGTGTGTGTGTGTGTGTGTGTGTGTGTGTGTTTAATATATTTTATTGATTTTTTACAGAGAGGAAGGGAGAAGGATAGAGAGTTAGAAACATCGATCAGCTCCCTCCTGCACACCCCCTACTGGGAATGTGCCTGCAACCAAGGTACGTGCCCTTGACCGGAATCGAACCTGGGACCCTTGAGTCCGCAGGCTGACGCTCTATCCACTGAGCCAAACCGGTTGGGGCTTGTGTGTGTTTTTTCAGACCTTTTATCTTTCCACTCTTTGGTCCTGAATCGTATCATGGTTCCTCCCTTCTAGGCAGGAAGAAATTCCTTCCACGGTTCTCTGAAAGGTGCCTCTGGTTTCGTCCCATATCTCACATCACCACTCCTGTTCTCTTTTTAGAAACCTCCAGACATCAGCCTCTGGGTTGTCTCCCAGAGCCCATGCCTTCGCGTGAACAGCACTGACGGGAGACTTGGTCCCATGTCCCTCCTCTCCAGAATTCCCTAGACTTGATATCTGGCTGCATCTCACATGCTCAATGTATAAAAACGACAATCTATGACCTAAAGGATGAAAGACAGAGCAAAGCGGGGCATCGGCGGGCCCATCCCGTGCCCAGGCGAAGCCATGGACTGCCCCAGGTTGCGGCCATTCTCAGTCACTGGGCTGGCCGGTAGACTTGAATCACGGCCTGCAGAGGCAACAGCTCCGCCCAGACCCTGGATTCGGACATGACCCGGCCAACATAACTGCCCTCTGCGGCCGCAAGCTCATTGCTCTACAGCTTCTTCATCACTGGTTACACCCCTCTCGCCACACCGGCCTAAGATCCTTCTTTCCTTTATCAACACTAGGCTTCTCTTCTGAAAAGACCATCATTTAAAGCATTTGGGTTCGAATATCTCTGAACGCCGCTATGAGAATTATCAGCTAAAAACGATTATCTTAATTATGTCACTCGACATGATGCAAGACCCATGCAGAGAAAATATAGTTTCCATCTCTTGTCTTTGGAGAAAAGCTAGCAAAACATGCAATACATTTTTGCAACACTTACACATTATTTCCAATTTCATTAATAGAATGAAATTGATCCCATATGTGGGATCAATAATATGCTGTGTTGGAGGAATAATTTCATTTTTCTTGCAATAGTAAGGCAGGTCTACTGCCATCTAATTGGCTTGATTTCAGGGAGTCAAGAAAAAATCCCCCCCCCCTTTTTTTAACTGACTGATGCTTGAAATTTTACATCAATCAATTATCCTTTTAGATTAAGACACTGATCTCTTTATCTGGAAAAATCTCCAAGCAGCTACGGAGGATTTGTATCTTAGTGGGGACCTGGGAGTAGGGTTTAATAGGGACACACAAGAATGAGAGGAAGGGCCAATTAATGGAGAGGAGGCTGCAGGGAAGACACGGGTGAAAGTCGGGAGGACAAGCGTTAGCTCCTTCTCAACAGAGGAATGCGTCAGGGTGGCGGTCTTTACGCAAATGTCAATGAGCTCAGAGCAAGCAAATTAATCTAGAAACTTCATTTACAAAAAGCACAGCAATAAAATATGGATGACACTCACACGAACTCTTCTAGTGTAACTACGACATGGCACACACAATGTAGTGCTGTATCTGTCAAAAGATCAGTATCCAGCCTGGCTAGTGTGGCTCAGTGGTAGAGCGTCAACCTATGAACCAGCAGGCCATGGTTCGATTCCCAGTCAGGGCACATGCTTGGGTTGTGGGCTCGATCCCCAGGGGGAGGCATGCAAGAGGCAGCCAATTAATGATTCTCTCTCATCATTGATGCTTCTATCTCTCTCTCCCTCTCCCTTCCTCCCTGAAATCAGTAAAAATATATATTTAAAAGAAGATCCGGCCCTAACCAGTTTGGCTCGGTGGATAGAGTGTCAGCCTACGGACTGAAAGGTCCCAGGTTCGATTCCAGTCAAGGGCATGTTCCTTGGTTGTGGGCACATCCCCAGTAGGGGGTGTGCAGGAGGCAGCTGATCGATGTTTCTAACTCTCTATCCCTCTCCCTTCCTCTCTCTGTAAAAAATCAATAAAATATATTTTTTAAAAAAAGGTTCGTATACAGAATACATAATCCCACACATTAGTAAGAAAAAAAGCAAACAGTCAAATAGAAAACTTGAAAAGGAAAACAGGCAAAATCAACAGAAACGGGAAACCAAGCAGCTAATGAACATATAAAATATTATCTACCAATCCAGCATGAATGAAAAGATGAAAATGCCAGTTCATGAACAATGCCCATTAAACCAAACATGAGACACCATGGGAAACACTTTGCAAAGTATACGATTGTCTAGCCACTACGCTGTACACCCAAAACTAATACAACACAATGTCGAATGTATACTGTAACTTTAAAACATTTAAAAAGAAAAAGTGAGAAATTCAAAACGAAGAGAGAGAGACCGTTTCACACACATCAGATTGGCCATGCCTAAAAAGTCTGATAAAGCCATCGTCATTGAGGCTATTGGAAAACATGGGTAGAAAGATGATGAAAAATCAATACACCCATCGTGGAGTCTAGTCTGGTCCCACACTGGGGATCGAGCCCGCAACCCGGGCCTGTGTCCTGGACTGGAATCGAACCCGGGACCCTTCAGTCTGCAGGCCGACGCTCTATCCACTGAGCCAAACCGGCTAGGGCCCCAATGCCTGTTTTTGTCTGACCCATGAGTTGGAAATCTGTCTTCAGATGGATGAATGGCCGAGGGGGGGACAATCAAAGGAATAATAATGACCTGTGATCGTGATCTCAGTCACAGCAGCAGCCGTAGCCGCAGCTCCGCTGGCGCGGCCCGCCTGCGCGGTTACGTACTGTCTGCGGCTGCTCCGCCGCCACAGCAGAGGTCAGCAGCTGTGACAGAGGCCATCTGGCCTGCAAAGCGGAACGTATTTACTGTCTGGTCCTTTAGAGCAAAAATCTGCAGCCTCTGGCCCTAGAGAAACTCCTGCGTGCAAGGAGGGCTTGCAAGAGTGTGCACTAGAGCGTGGTGTGTGCTGCAAAGAAACCAGCATGTGCATCTCCATTCAGAAGTGGCTGCATAAATAGATCTTCGCATGTTTATACAATGAACTCCATCTTTAAAAAAAAAACAGACCTATGTGCAGCCCCAGCCGGTTTACCTCAGTGGAAAGAGTATCAGACTGCAGACTGAAGGGTCCCAGGTTCGATTCTGGTGAGGTCACATGTCCAGGTTGCGGGCTCAACCCCCAATAGGGGGTGTGCAGGAGGCAGCCGATCCATGATTCTCTCTCATCGTTGATGTTTCTGACTGCCTCTCCCTTCCTCTCTGAATTCAATAAAAATATATTTTAAAATAACAGACCTATATGCATCAACTTAGATAAATCTCAAATGCTGAATGATAAAAAATATGATGAGCCCTGGCTGGTTTGGCTCAGTGGATAGAGCGTCGGCCTGCAGACTGAAGGGTCCCGGGTTCGATTCAGGTCAAGAACACAAGCCCGGGTTGTGGGTTTGGTGCCCGGTAGGGGGCATTCAGGAGGCAGCCGGTCAATGATTCTCTCTTATCATTGATGTTTCTCTCTCTCCTTCTCCCTTCCTCTCTGAAATAATATATATATTTTAAAATATATTTTATTGATTTTTTTACAGAGAGGAAGGGAGAGGATAGAGAGTTAGAAACATCGATCAGCTGCCTCCTGCACACCTCCTACTGGGGATGTGCCCGCAACCAAGGTACATGCCCTTGACCGGAATCGAACCTGGGACCATTCAGTCTGCAGGCTGACGCTCTATCCACTGAGCCAAACCGGTTAGGGCTGAAATAATATATTTTAAAAAGATACAGTATAAAACCACCTATATACACTCAGAAAAATACCCCTAAATGGTACAATATATGGATACATACAGAGACATTGAGAATAAAAGTACAAGCATATGGAGAGAAAAATACACACTCTCAGGATGCCAGTCATTTCTGCAGAGAAGGGGAGAATGGGACGGAGACCTTCATCTGCATCTATAATGGTCTGTTACTTTAAGAAGAAACAGAAGTAGCAAGTAAAAAACAATGTGTTTATGATGAAACCGTGTTCACTGCCACGTGCTCTAGCTTTGACATGCAATGAGATATTGCCATAACTTTGTCAGAAAGACAAACCTGCTCCAATCGCTATCGCGTCTATTGTCCACAATCAGGGGTTCTCAACCTTCCTAATGCCCTGATCCTTGAATACAGCTCCTCATGTTGTGGTGACCCCCAACCATAACTTATTGTCGTGGCTACTTCATAACTGTCATGTTGCTACTGTTATGAATCGTCATGGAAATACCTGATATGCAAGATGGTCTTAGGCGACCCCTGTGAAAGGAGCGTTTGACCCCCAAAAGGGTCGCGACCCACAGGTTGAGAACCGCCGGCTTTCCTGTAAGTGCCTATGAATGACACGCTTGGGGCAGGCGTCAGGCAGGGGGCTTGATGGGCATCAGACTTGCACCGTTGGATGCTGGGAAACACACCCCCGTTCGCGTGATGAACTGCATAGTCCATAAAGTCCTATTCTTTGACTACCCACCGAAGGACCGTGACACCATAGGATCTGGGTGATGAAATGGAAAGGATTGCCCTAACACCCGGCAAATGCTTTCTGAATGTTGGAAGAATGACGGGACCGGAAGAGAAGCCCGTAGCCATCTACTGCACGAGCGAGCCACCTCCCGACCGCTCCTCTGTCCGTCACTGGAGCGCATTTCCCAGACACAACGGTGAGCACACAGCTTTGTTTCCATCAGCAGCTGCAGGACAACAAGCAGAAAGGTGCTGTCCCCGCCTGAACACTAATGACAATGGGAGCTATGGTGGGAACTTCACACCATCCATCTTTTTTTAAAAAAATAGATTTCAGAGAGGAAGGGAGAAGGAGATAGGGATGGGAACATCCATGATGAGAGAGAATCATTTATCAGTTGCCTCCTGCACAGCCCCCACTGGGGGTGGAGCCCGCAAGCTGGGCATGTGCCCTGCCCAGGAATCAAACCATGACCTCCTGGTTCATAGGTCAATGCTCAACCACTGAGCCACACCAGCTGGGCTACACCATCGATCTTTTTTTATAATCTTTAATTTCTTTATTGGTTAAGGTATTACAAATGTGTCCTCATCCCCCCATTAACCACCACCCCTCCCACACACACCATCGATCTTAACGATGGGGAGTCTGAGGTTTGCTGAGGCCAGGGTGTGTCATGGAAACTCATGTGTTTTGTTTTTTTTTTAAATGTTTTTATTGATCTTTAGAGAGAGAGGGAGAGAGAGAGAGAAACATCAATGATGAGAATCATGGATCGGCTGCCTTCTGCACGTCCCCCACTGGGGATCAAGCCCACAACCTGGGCATGTACCCTGACCAGGAATCAAACCAGTGACCTCTTGGTCACTAGGTTAATGCTCAACCACTGAGCCACACTGGCCGGGTGCAACTCATGTTCTTGTATGAGCACTGCTGGCTCTGTTGCCTGCCTGCTGGGGCCTTCCTTCTGCTGGTCGGGTTGGGGGCAGGGCACCGCCCCAGGAGGAGAAATGGACAGAGAAAGGGGAGGCAGTGGGCACAGGTGTTCCTCTGGCTGCGTCAGCTGTCACACCTGTTTGTCTTCACTGGCAGGAGGCGAGGACGAGGGAGATTATGTAGCATTAGGGCAAGAGTCTCGGCGCTGGGGACCCGGATGTCCTTATCAGCGTTGCCACTTGCTGTCTGTGCAACCCTGGGTGAGCGTCTCCCCCTTTCCAAGGCCAATGAATGAAATCGCATGCTAATGAGGCTGAAGAGCTAGCTCACAGGACCATGGACCACTCGGAAGAAACATTTCCACAGAAATGCTTTATCCAGGGTTACGTCTGTCAGGATATTAGCTGTCCTGCCACCTGCTTTGATTTGTGTAATGTGCGGCTTAGCGAGGCCATCCCCGCCCATCTGTGTGGTATGTGCCATGGTCCAGGGCATTTGCAAAGGGAAGGGATGGAGGGAGAGGGAGGCAGGAAAGGTGAAGGAGAAATGATGGAGGAGGAAGGAGGTAGAAGGAAGGAAGAGAATGGAGGGGGAGAGGTAAAGAGAGAGGCAAGAGCCCAGCCAGCATGGCTCAGTGGTCGAGCATCGACCTAGGAACCAGGAGGTCACGGTTCGAATCCTGGTCAGGTCAGAAGGCTCTGATTCCCGGTGTGGGGCGTGCAGGAGGCAGCCTGCTTAATGATTCTCTCATCACTGATGTTTCTGTCTCTCTCTCCCTCTCCCTTCCTCTCTGAAATCAGTAAAAATGTATTTTCTTAAGAAAGAGAGAGAGGCGACATAGAAGGAAAGTGAGAAGAAGTCGGGAGGAAGAGGGCCAGGGGGGTTGGAGAGAGACGGGGGGGACTAGTGATGCCTGTCTCCTCATCACTCAGAGACCCATTCTATCAGCACTATTCCTGGGCTCTGGGCAGGTAGCTCAACCATCTTAAGATTGCCACCTGCAATGTGTAGATTATTTATTTTTATTTTTTAAAATATATTTTATTGATTTCTTACAGAGAGGAAGGGAGAGGGATAGAGAGTCAGAAACATCGATGAGAGAGAAACATCGACCAGCTGCCTCTTGCACACTCCCTACCGGGGATGTGCCCGCAACCAAGGTACATGCCCTTGACCGGAATCGAACCCGGGACCTTTCAGTCCGCAGGCTGATGCTCTATCCACTGAGCCAAACCAATTAAGGCAATGTGTAGATAATTTAACCAGCCTCTCAAAAATACTGCGGAGTAATTTTCTAAGACAAAAAAAAAAACAAAAAAGGACTCTCCAAAGTAAATCCAGAGCACACACTTCCCAAAAGATCCCAGTGACCAAGACAGCCCCGAGCAGTGGGAGGGAACGGAGTAGTGTGTGGTGCGCATGTCCAGGGAGCTGTGAGGCTTGCACTTCACATGATTTAGCTCAGTGGTTCTCAACCCTCCTCATGCCGCGACCCTTTCATACAGTTCCTCATGTTGTGGTGACCCCCAATTTCATGGTTACAAATGGAACATAATGAAAGCATAGTGATTCATCACAAAAACAATATGTAATTAGATATGTGTTTTCCAATGGTCTTAGGCGACCTCTGTGAAAGGGTCATTGGACCCCCAAAGGGGTCGCGACCCACAGGTTGAGAACCGCTGATTTAGCTGCATTGCATCGCATCTCTGGAAAGACAAGGATCAGCTCCACAATATGTATCTCTTGGCCGAAGGCACCATCTCTCACAGGAGCTACTGCTGTTGACAGTGGCGGGAGCTGGTGCCTGGCAGTAGAGAGGACCCTGCAGGGTGTCATCCCTGCATTCGGGCCTCTGCCCTGGACTTAGACGCTCGCTTCAGCGGCGAGTCCACAGCTGCAGAACAGTCACTTATGCTTCAAGCCGTGAACCATGGCCTCGACTTAACATTTTAACAAAATGGCTTAAACAAACCAGATATAATAACTAAAACTCAGACAGTTGTCAGCATACATGAGTTTTTGGTGAAAGCTCAGTGTTTTGTTTTTTAATGTTCTGTCCTATTGTCCCCTCTAGACCATGAAAATTTCCAGAAATTACTTTTTCTTTTTGCATCAAAAGCACTTATTTTGAAGTGCCCCTAACACTAACAAGTGGCATCAAAATCCTTTATGCTACTTAAGCTAGGTCTCCTCAATTGTTCAGAAAGTACGTGACCCACTCATTCACCACTTTATTTTTAAAAAATATTTTATTGATTTCAGAGAGGAAGGGAGAGGGAGAGACAGAAACATCGATGAGAGAGAATCATTGATGGGCTGCCTCCTGGATGCCCCCTACTGTGGATCCAGCCTGCAACCTGGGCATAGGCTGCATAATATACCGTGGAATACTAGGCAGCAGTAAAAACGAAGAATCTCTTACCCCTTGTGACAGCATGGAGGGACCTGGAGAGTATCATGCTAAGTGAAATAAGCCAGTCATGCCGAAACTGGTTTGGCTCAGTGGATAGAGCGTCGGCCTGCGGACTGAAAGGTCCCAGGTTCGATTCCGGTCAAGGGCATGTACCTGGGTTGCGGGCACATCCCCAGTGGGAGATGTGCAGGAGGCAGCTGATCGATGTTTCTCTCTCATCGATGTTTCTAACTTTCTATCTTTCTCCCTTCCTCTTTGTGAAAAATCAATAAAATATATTTTAAAAAAAAAGAAAAAAAAGAAATAAGCCAGTCAGAGAAAGATATGATCTCACTCATATGTGGAATCTAATGAACAAAATAAACTGATGAATGGGGTGGATCCAGAGACTTGGAAACATGGAAGAGAGTAGGGAATTTTGGGGGGAAGGCGGGGGAGGGTGGGTGGGAGGTAATCAACCAAAGACCTGTATGAATATATGCAGAACCCATGGACGCAGACAGTGGGGTGATGAGGGCCTGAGGCGCGGGGTGGGGGTGGACTGGAAGGGGTTGATGGGGGAAAAAGAGGGACATGTGTAACACTTTCAACAATAAAGATTTAAAAAAAAGAGGGGGAAAAAAAGAACTAGACCAGTGATGGCGAACCTATGACATGTGTGTCAGAGGTGACACGAGAACTCATTTTTTTGGTTGATTTGTCTTGGTTAAATGGCATTTAAATATATAAAATAAATATCAAAAATATAAATCTTTGTTTTACTATGGTTGCAAAGATCAAAAAATTTCTATAGGTGACATGGCACCAGAGTTAACTTAGGGTTTTTCAAAATGCTGACACGCCGAGCTCAAAAGGTTCGCCATCACTGAACTAGGGCATGGACATCTATGGAGGGAGGGCATTGTACTGCCTACAGTAAGCATTCACTATGAGAATGAGACAAAGATGTACTATTTTAAGTCATCAGCTCAGTCAGTTGGGCATGCCAAAACTGCAGGACTGAAGAATATGCAAATTATTTACAGAAATAAGTCGGTGCTGGGCACTTGGCTTTGTGACCAAGACCAGAAGGGGTGAGCACTGGCAGCCCTGAGTGGCGTGGGCCTTCCTGGGAGCCGGGTGCTGTCTGCACGCCAGAGGAGAAAGCGGCATCCATGGTGTGGGGCCGCCTTCTCATGGGGGAGAAGTTCACTGCAGGAAGCTTCCCATGGAGCCCAGCGTGGCCTCGGGATCTTGGTGCTGCTGTGATGTTTGCTGTGTTTTGCTTTGCTCTGTTTTTGAAGGTCTCTGGGGTTAGAAACTACAATTTGAGTTTTACAATAGTGTTTTTCCCCAAAAAAATAATGCTTACTTTATACTGTTTCTATGGGAAAAAATATCTAGGATTAAAACCAATTTTTTTTAAATCACAATAAAACAGTATTTCACTGCCTCCTGCACGCCTCACACTGGAGATCGAGCCCACAACCCGTGTGTGTGCCCTTGACCGGAACTGAACCCGGGACCCATCAGTCCACAGGCTGACACTCTATGCACTAATCCAAAGCAGCTAGGGCAGATGGTTTCTAATATATGATTTCCATACCTGTTGTTGCCCTTTAAGCATTCCCAATATGCAAAAGTAAAAATGCTCCATAATTAAATTTTTCTCTCCTCAAGCATTAAGTCCAGAGTAGTTATATTCATTAAAGGTCAAACAGAACTCAAGCTGTTTAAAGAGCAAAAAGCAGACTAGGAATGCTGAATATTTCATCAAATATATTTGCTTAATTGATCCTTTCCATTGTATCCGTGTACACAAGGCTCACAAAAAGACACATTTCCTGGGAAGTTGAATTTCAAGGGTTTGTTTCCAATCATGGATGGTTCTAGAAAACACCGTCTTAGGTTTGATTTGTTTCCTGGGTAACACCCCCTCATCATTTTGCTCCTACACATGGAAGAAGATCCTGAAACTACAGTGTCCATTTCAGGGTCAGGGCATGACTTGAGCAGACATCCAAAAGAAGGATCTATCTTGGATGCTTTTCCCTGGAAGGAAATTTAATTTGAGTTAATAAAAATAGCAGGAAGGAAGAAACGAAATGGAAAACTCGCTGAAACTTAATTCACTGCAACATAATTGTTGTCTAGCAAGTTTATCTTGGGCCCCTACCATAAGATTTAAGTTTCTGAAAATATCTCAAAAATAGTTTAACCCAAAGGCTGTGACATCATATAGCTCCCAGTTAGATTTATATGTTTAAACAATTGTGGATGATTTCTGAAATTTAACAATGGGTAAGACTAGAAATATAGCATACATGAGGTTTCTATAGATTTAAAAAAACAAATACTCTTGTCTTTAGGTGCAAATTTAGGTTACTAAATATTGAAATTACTTTGATACAAAGAGAGCCATCCCTCAATGTATCCATAGCCAAGGTTAAACCATAAGTTGTGTCTATGTCCTCATTCCCTGCTGTAGTCCCTGTATTTCGAGAACATTCTGTTTTAAATAATCATCAAATGTAGCCTTGAACCACAAAGCCAAAAGCAGAAATGAGAGCAGCCACAGTAGGTAGACTGCTGCAGCAACAGGCATACAAAGCAAGAAGAGATATATTCACTCAATATGCAGGCTCAAGGGTTGGTATGGAAGCAGAGAGGGAGAAAGGAGAGAGACCCACCAGGAAGCCAGGCCTGATTCATCTAACCAGCCAGCCCGCCTGCCTCTTTGGAGAGGAACTGTCCTAGGTCCTGAAATAGGCATTGGCTAAGCCTTGATTCCCCTGATGACAACAGGAAATGTTCACTAGTCATTGGCATTGGCTAAAGACACAATCCTTTCCTCGCCTCCTGCCACCATGAGTCACTGTGGGCTTTCTGCTGCCTGCTTCTGGCCTGAGACAATTCTGTCTGAAAGGGGTACGTCAGAATACCTGAAGCTCAGGCAGGAAGCTGTTTAAAGGCTGAATGATTTACTTCCTTTCAGTATTCACTCGCTTCTTCACCACCCACTCAACTTCCCAACTGAGAATGATTGAAAAGTCAATAGTATTTGTAAATAGGAATCTTTATGTCTTCTGCACACTACAGAACTCTATTTTCATGTTAACTGCCTCCTCCTCACTTAGTAACTGGAGATTATTAATTATGCACATTGACGTTTAAAAACCACATGTATTCTGTTTAGTTATTACTAACCTGAGGGGTTCAAATCACTAACTTCCTCCGCAAATTAGCTCATTTTCGTTGAATCAGAGAAAAGAATTAGTAATCTTTTAAAAATAGTTACATTAATCCACTGACATGAACATTTCCCCCCCGCCCAATTTTTACCGGGCTCAACTAATTACTATATCAAGCCCTTGAATACATTTCATCCGAGCATATACTGTCAGGGATTCCTGCTATCTATTGCCATTTTTAAGGACTGGAGAAACCATCTAATTAAGTACATGATGCCTGTGTAGATTAACCTCAGTGTTCCTCACTCCTGCACCTCACTTTGATCATCAACACCTCCAAACTGCGACAGTGGAATGTTCTCAGTGACAGAATTAAAATATCCTCTGATCCAACTCTAGAAAAAGACATCTGACCAGGAAATCACACAGCAGACACACTTCTTGGTCAGGTGTCTGTCAGGATTCAAATAGGTCCAGGAAGCATATTCGGGAAATACAGTGGGGCCTTGACTTACGAGTTTAATTCATTCCGAGACCGAGCTCATGAAGGAGCTCGTGAACTCAAATTTCTCTATCAACTCAATGCAAAAAATCGGCCGAGAGACAGCTGGTATCTCAAAAAACTCGTTAGTCGGGACACTCGTAAGTCAAGGCCCCACTGTATACTGATTGATCCAGATCCCTGAAAAGTCCCATCCAAATTCAAGTGTGTGCCGGGGACACCGTGCTGAGGGGCTCCAGATGAGAGCACTCCAAAAATTGCTGCTTTTGATATGTGAATTCTTTTGAGATAGGAGCCACTGAAAAGCAGCCAGAACTCTAAAAACAGGGCACAAGTTTGCCTTTTGTAAAGGAAATGCCCATTTGTAGAGATGCATCCGCTCCCTAACCAGGAAGAAAACTCTTAAAAACTATCAAGGGAGAAGGTTTTGACTTAAATAAAGATGTTTCCCAGTGAGCTGCAGTAAACTTCATTCTCAGTGATAAAATACCAGATGCATTCTGATAAAGCCATGCATAAGGCAATACTCTTCTCAACTAATCGACAGCAAAATAATCAATGGTAATGGATAAATCTGTTACGTACATATTTTAGAATACCATGAAGCTGCAAAAAAATCAATTACATTGATATGTACTGACAAAGACAAATAATCACAATACATTGTCAAGTGAAATAACATGAATTTTCCAGGATGAT
This sequence comes from Myotis daubentonii, assembly GCF_963259705.1. NCBI lineage: Eukaryota > Metazoa > Chordata > Mammalia > Chiroptera > Vespertilionidae > Myotis > Myotis daubentonii. The sequence goes on from NC_081861.1 coordinate 135,541,078, forward strand.
TCCATTAGTACTAAAACGGGAGGGAAATGGTGTATGTGCGTTTATGCGAAAAATTTTTGTGAGTTTATCTCAGCCAACCTGTCAGGGAACCAAAATCTCAACGCATTGAGATAATGCTCCAGAGAATGGCAGTTTTGCACCTTATTTTATACATTACAATAAAAAGAGAAGAGGTAGGTGGGAGGTGGGAGTGAGCAAAGGGTGGGGTAACACCTCTGGGGTTGGATAAAAAGTAAAATGAGCCCTAGCTGGTCTGGCTCAGTGGATAGAGCATCGATCAGCCTATGGACTGAAGGGTCTCAGGTTTGATTCCGGTCAAGGGCACATGCCTGGGTTGAGGGCTCGATCCCCGGTGGGGGGCGGGCAGGAGAGAGCCGGTTAACGATTCTCTCTCATCACTGATGTTCCTATCTCTCTCCCTCTCCCTTTCTCTCTGAAATCAATAAAAAAATATATTTTTTAAAAAGTAAAATGATACATCTTTTACATAGGCGAGTACAGGATAGTTAATAGTCAAAATTAACAGGACACAAATAACAATGAGAGGATTTGTAATCGCTGCTCTGGTGCATTGGTTGCGCCCCGAGGGTCCAGAAAAAAGGGGACTTATCTTGACATTCCAAAGGAATGTTACCCTACATGCAAAAGAAAATACACAGGCTCAGTTAAGGTAAAGACTGACCTTTGTCAGGGAAGATTCTAGTCTAGGACCTGACTAGACTGCTTTAATTTAAAAAGTTTTCATTTCAGACCATCCTTTACCTCACTAAGTGTATTATACTTTATAAAAATTAGCTTTGAAAGCAGTGCATGAGAAACAGTGTAATGCATCATGGCATATCATTTTCATTTGTTAGCATTTATTTTTCTACTTACTCTTCAGTGAGCTTAAAAGTCATTTTACTTGATGATTGAGTCGTACATGAAATACAATGTTTGTTTTAGGTCAATACTTCTTGAAGTACCGCTTGTGTTTGTTTTTGTGGTTTGGTTTTGTTTGGTTAATCCTCCCCTGAGGATATTTTTCCACTGATTTTTAGGGCGAGTGGAAGAGAGAGGGCGAGACAGAGAGAAACACTGATGTGAGACACAGTATGTGCCCTTGACCGGAATCAAACCTGGGACCCTTTGGTCCGCAGGCCAATGCTCTATCCACCGAGCCAACCAGGCTAGGGCTGTTTCTGCTTGTGAGTGACAGGTGACACCCTCTGTGTTCCCTGTGTATTTTATTTTACTGAACCCAGTGCTGGGCAAGATCTGAAGTGGTGAGAAGAAAACAACAGAAAGGGTTTATGGAAATACCCAAGAGGAAGCAGGCACCCCAGGTTTTGAAAACCCCTTCCGTCCAGGCCCAGAACAAGAATTTCTTACTAACAGACCATCCAGTAAACACAGGCCTTAGGAAAGCAATCCTAAAGCAAAGATAACAAGATAGAGGCAGGAGAATCCACTGTCACCATAACTCAAAAGCTGATATGTGGGGTGTGTGTGTGTGTGTTGTTGTTGTTGTTGTTATAACCCTCAAATCCTCACCTGAGGAATGAGGATATTTTTTTCATTGATCTTTAGAGAGTGAGTGGGAGGGAGGTAGGAGGGAGGGGGAGAGAGAGAGAGAGAAAAAAAAAACTATCCACACGAGAGACACACACATCAATTGATTGCCTCCCGTACATGCCTTGACCTGGGCTGGGGATTGTACCTGCAACCGAGGTACGTGCCCTTGACTGGGAATGGAACCTGTGACCCTTCAGTCCAAGGGGAAATGCTCTAACCATTGAACAACCAGCCAGGGCAAAAACTGATATGTTTTAAGTGATGGTTGGTGAACTCAGAATAGGTAGCTAATACTGTACGAGGTGGCTAACACTGATTTAGGATGATGTCATTAAAGTGGTTAATGTATTTGAGCTTTTGAAAAAGTCAACTTCAATGATTATAGCTGTGATTTCATTCTTTTTTTAATATTTCAGGTGCTAACGAGGCTTGGTGAGAAGGGGGCAGTTTTCTGTATTTCTTAAAATATATAATTGAGCCCTAACCGGTTTGGCTCAGTGGATAGAGCGTCGGCCTGCGGACTCAAGGGTCCCAGGTTCGATTCCGGTCAAGGGTATGTACCTTGGTTGCAGGCACATACCCAGTAGGGAGTGTGCAGGAGGCAGCTGATCGATGTTTCTCTTTCATCGATGTTTCTAACTCTCTATCCCTCTCCCTTCCTCTCTGTAAAAAATCAATAAAATATATTTAAAATATATATATATATATAATTGATACATAACAGAGGGACAGTATACCCAAATCAAAATCCATAATCCAAATATTTAAATACATTCCATTTATGACACACAAGAAATGACACAAGAGAAACTAAAAATAGTAATTCCAATTTTGATTCTTTTCAGTGAAGCGGATGAGACTAAATTATGCTCTGTTCAGAAACACCATCATCAGTAACGTAACGAATTGACAAACGAAAGCAGAAAGGACAGCTGCCAAATTGGGGGTAATTAAAATAAATGCCCGTTTTCATTATGTACACATTAAATTTACCATACAATTTACTGTATAGTGTTTGTATTCTTTGCTTCAAAGAATTTTATAGCACCAAAATATTTTTTTTCTAAAAATAAGTACTAGAAATTAAACTTACACAGTGGCAAAAAAACAAAAACCCACAACCCATTTACTTTCAAATACGTTTTTTACTATTTTAAACCATAATTTGTAGGAATCATTTGAATAGACATAATTATATAACTGCTAAAATATATAATGATGATCGTTGCAACACTGTTATAATAAAACTAGACACACCCCACAAAGTTCATCAATATGGGGATTGCTAAATAAATTCTGGTATATTCCTACCTGGGAATGTTATGGGGGAAAAAATTGGGAAATTTTTCTTTTATTCACTATAACCCCTATGAATCCTGAATCCATACAGTCCAAATAAAATAATTGTTTAAAATGTCTCATTTCTAATTTCTAAAATGTCTAATTACACATCCTGCAAACATCAAATCAAATTCAAGTCCTAACCCCCAGAAACGTGAATGTTCCCCTCCCGTCCTCTCCTTGTCCACTACCCTCCTTCCTGCTCTGTGGCCTTTAAAAATTTTTTTTGGTCCATTTGAGACACTGTATTTGCACCTTATCTTACATTCCTAGGAAAACAAAGCCAGGCTTTCCCCTCCTGTGGTTTTCATCTTGCTGCTTCATGGTCCATTGTGGCAGCTGAGGTCGTCAGTACAGTGAAAGCGAACGAAAGCGCAAGAAGTAGGATATCCTGCACTTTGTCTAGATCATTGAGTCGCACATCAAACCCTGGGGTCATCGCTGCACAACTGTTTCCCCGGCCCAGGAGGCTCACAACAATCCCCCAGCTCTGTGATCACCAGTGATTTCAAAAACACCAGCGTAACCAGGCGTCATCATCACAGTGAGAAACCAGATGACGGCTTCAGAGCAGTTTCATGAGAACCCGGTGTTTACCTGTTTTCAGCACCCTCGGTGCTCTGGACAGCACCAGCCGGGACAGGCATGCGCACCATCACGGCGGGCGGCACAGAAAAACTCTGGCCTTTTATGAATCAAAGGCAACAGACTGAGATAGATGTAGCTTATTTACCACATCTCTCCCTGCCCTCCCGCCTCAAGCCATTAGGCCTCATCTTCCTCCACCTGTTTTTTGCTTCCATCTAAAAATCCGTAAGAAACTCTGCAAGGGAGGCAAATGCCCTTTTTTTTTTTTTCCTTTTCTTTTTTAAATATTTAGTGTTATTAATTTCAGAGAAGAAGGGAGAGAGAAAGAGAAATAGAAACATCCATGAGGAGAGAGAATCACTAATTGGCTGCCTCCTGCACGCCCCACACTGGGGATCGAGCCCACAATCAGGGCATGTGCCCTGACCGGGACTCGAACCATGACCTCCTGGTTCACAGGGTGATGCTCAACCACTGAGCCACACCGGCCAGGCCTCCCTTCTTTGAGTGAGCTGTTGCAGACACTGGAAACATCTATACATCCTGATGAATAAATTATGACTTGTCACATTGCACCTAATTTTTCTTATCAAACCTGTTTCATTAGGTTAACTTTTTCTGATATCTGCCCATCCCCCCTTGTTTGTTTTGGAAGATCTGTTCCAATTAGAACCTCTCCATTTTCATCAGATCAGAGTTCATTAAGCTCAATTCAACAAATATTTCCTGACCAGATGGTGACCAAAATGAAGATGGTGTCCAGATGAAAATAGCCACTCTCATGGCGATGGCCTTCTAGGGAGAACGGTACACACTTCAACAACAAAGCAGTGAATTAGATGGAGGGGGACCCGGAGGGGAAGAACAGGGCAGTGAGAGTGGATGGGGAGTGCATGTGTCAATTGGAATTTTAAGAAACTATTCAACGTGGTGAGGAAACAGGACAAATCAAGCATAACACCAAGGACAGGTGCGGGGAGCAGAGGGCCAGCTCTGGCCGGGGGAGATCTGTGTCTGTCACCTTCCCACCGGCTTGTCCTTTAAACCACTGTCTACGGCTCCGCAGTGCAGGGCAGCCTGCACACTGCAGCCATAATTGGAAGTGAGTGACAATGCATCTGTTTCCTAAATGGCATCATCAGGACTGTAAAGAGGCTTCCAATTAAGAACTGGCTACAGGTCGGTTGTTCACCTGAAGGTTTTCTTCTTGCGTTTTTTTTTTATTTCATTCTTGAGGTGTAAACCTTGATTGAACTTGCTCCCACATGGGACTGTTTCCCACTTGAAAAATGTAGCTTAAGTTTAAAAAATGTTTAATATGTTTTTATTGAATTTTACAGAGAGGGTAAGGGAGAGGTCTGGAGAGAGAGAGAAATACCGATGAGAGAAACATCAATGATGAGCTGCCTCCTGTACGCGCCCTACCGGGGATCAAGCCTGCAACCTGGGCCAATGCTCAACCCCTGAGCCACACTGGCCTGGCTTCAGTTTAATTCTTGGGTGTTGTTTTTTAAAATATATATATTTTATTGGGTTGTTTTTTTTTTTACAGAGAGGAAGGGAGAGGGACAGAGAGTCAGAAACATCAATGAGAGAGAAACATCGATCAGCTGCCTCCCGCACACCCCCCACTAGGGATTTGCCTGCAACCAAGGTACATGCCCTTGACTGGAATCGAACCTGGGACCCTTCAGTCCGCAGGCCAATGCTCTATCCACTGAGCCAAACCAATTAGGGCTGTTGTGTGTTTTATAAGAACCCTGAATCTTGCCATATGTCATAGATTTACGCAGAGAAAAGGTGGTCCAAGTTCTGAATACCTTTTGAAATTAACCTTTTCATTTCCCTTGAAACTTCTCTACCTTCCCTAATACCTCAGTTCTTGGCCCAAAATACTGCCATATTCGAGATTCATTAACATTACAGAATTCTTGGTCATTTATTAAAGGTACCATTTTGTTGGTGATGGTTTCAAGCGAAACAGTTGAGAGGAACACCTTGAAGAGAGAAACTTGAAAAGGAATCAAACTACTGAGAGGGAGTCTGCCTACATGATAACTGCACGGCTGTGGGATGACGACCCCTGCATGCTCAGGGGCTGCTTGGGAATGGCTGGTTGACTTGCCTGTGTCGCAGTGACAGAACAAGGCAACAGATTTCATGCTCCTTGGTTTTCAATTCAAGGCTTTCCTACTGCACCCGTTTTGTGATGGGAGTCAAAGTATATATTCCTTTACCCACCCACACAACCACTGAGCAATGTCTTTGTGGAAATAGTGTAAAGAGGACTTTCTTTTCCTCAGATGCCCTCCCCTCCCCACCCCCTTCCAATTCTTTCTCTGGATGAGATCAAAGCTACAACCCTATAAATTTCTTTGATGTGTTGGTTCGAGTCAGGCCATCAATATTGCAAGCTCTACGCAAAAGACAAAGAGCTTTTAATGACCACAAGAAATACTTTTACAAGCTTCCCTACTCTATAAATCTGACAGAGTGATTTACAAAGGACTCATTTGAATCTACCTCCGGGTACAAGAAATGACCTCAAGAACAGAGAGCCTGGTAAAATGTTGGCCTCCTTATTTAGCACAAGACATCCTAATGGCCGAAGCCATTGGACCTTACTGTCGTGTTTATTCACCACCTTATACAATTCAAACAATTAAAAAGAATTGTTTACACCATAAAATGATTAATGAACAAAATAGTTGGTTCCATTTAATGAAAAAAAAGTTGATTTATATTTTTTTATATTCAACACAGCTGAAAATTGCCTCCACCAATGAAGTGTTTACTTCCTTCTTCTGTGCTCTGAAACATTTGAAATATCTCTCTACTCACACAGTGATATAACTGTTTACTTTCCTATATTCCTTTTTACAGGACTTGGAGGAAAGGGAACATGATTTATTTCTTTTTCCTCACTTTAACAATTGCAGTGATTGGTAGAATATTGGGCATTTATTGAGTTCATGGATGGATGGGTAGATGGATGGATGGGTGGATGGATGGATGGATGGATGAATAAATGGCTGGTTGTATACTTGTGATATCTGTAACTTTTCACCATCACCATCATATAAGGTTTTGTACAACAGTTTTCTTTCTAAATTAGCATAAACATTCTGTAGTAAGGTTTCCTATGTTACCACATCTACCAAAAAAAGTAAAACATTTATTACAAGAAATACTTGTGTACCCATCACCCACCTGAATAAAATATTCCAAATGTGTGGTGTATTAAAACCTCCCGCTGTGGACTTGTTGGTTTCTCCTTGTAATTCTGTAAATAGTTGCTTTTTATACGTATAAGAGTATGCACTCACTTTATCAGAACAGCTTAGACTGTGAGTATCTTCAGGTTGATGTACTTTTTTTATGTGGTATAACCATCTTTATCCCTACCAGCAATTTTTGACTCAAAATATATTTGCTCATAAGTCAATCATCATGTGTATCTATCTCTACCTAAGAATATAGGAACCTTAGTGAAATTTAACTCTGAAAACCCCCTCCTTCCATTTTATGTGTCTCTGTAGCCCATGAGTCCTTTTTTGTAATTTTTAAAAAATATTTTATTCACTATTTACAGAAAGGAAGGGAGAGGGATAGAGAGCTAGAAACATCGATGAGAAAGAAACATCGATCAGCTGCCTCCTGCACACCCCCTACTGGGGATGTGCCTGCAACCAAGGTACAAGCCCTTGACCGGAATGGAACCTGGGACCCTTCAGTCCCCAGGCCAACGCTCTATCTACTGAGCCAAACCGACTAGGGCCATGAGTCTATTTTTTGCCTTTCTTTTTGGCCGCTAAACTTTAGACATTAGCATTGTCTCATACAGCTGTAATATTTAGATTTACCCCCGCTAGTATTCCCTCATTTTCCCTTCTGAAGTCTCAATTCTGAGTTTAATTTCCTACTCGCCAAGAACCTTGAAGGGTTATAGACCTGAGCACAGGGCTAGAATACTGAAACACCCCCAGACTGGCCAGGAGAAGCAGGTCATGTGCCCCCTACAGGAAAGACAGGAGTCTTCCTCCGGAATCTGAAATTACAGACCAGCCCTCACATGAACTTGGGGTTCAGATGTCCAATGTTGATGTGATCTAGGACCCCTCAAGCCAGGGAAAGAATGAATAAATGGTCCCCTATTTATAATGTCCCCAGAGGTCAAGAAAGAACAGCCTTGGGAAGAAATAATGAAAGTTTTTTTCCTGTTCTGGCCGGTTGCTCAGTGGTTAGAGCGTCAGCCTCCGGACTGAAGGGTCTCGGGTTTGATTCCCGGCCCAGGAAACGTACCTCCATTTCAGGTTCAATCCTGGGCCCCAGTTGAGGCTTGTGAGGAGGCCAACCAATCAATGTGTCTCTCTCACATCAATGTTTCTCTCACTCTCGCCCCCCTCCCTTCCTTCCCTTATACTCTGTCTGAAAATCAATGAATCAATGGGAAAAATATCATTGGGCCCAGCCAGTGTGGCTCAGTGGTACAGCAATGACCTATGAACCAGGAGGTCACAGTTCAATTCCTGGTCAGGGCGCATGCCTAGGTTACAGGCTCGATCCCCAGTAGAGGGCATGTAGGAGGCAGCCAATCAATGATTCTCATTATTGATGTTTCTCTCTCTCTCCCTCTCCCTTCCTCTCTGAAATCAATAAAATTATTTTTTTTAAAGAAAAAACATCCTCAGGTGAGAATTAAAAAAAACAAAAAAGTTGGTTTCCAAATGGTAGTGATCCTGGCAGTAAACACAAAACATGTTGGAGAGGGGCTCTGCCTCTCAGAGTCCCAGCAACCGCTGCAAACCTCGGAGAGAAAACTGCCTTCAAGTTCCGACTGGAGCCGGCCAGTCCCGCTTCTCCCGTTTGAGTCTGGGTCCCCAGAGGCTCGCCCGGATCTGGAGCTCAGAGTCTGAAAACATGTTGGAGAGAACCATCGTCACCCTGGGCCGCAAACACACTCCTGATTATGTGTTTAGAATGGAGACTGGCAAGATGTTTCTCCAAAGGACCGGGAATGAAATATTTAGGTCTTACAGGCCATGTGGTCTCCATTGCAACTCCTCAATTCTCCTGTTCAGCATGAAAGCAACACGGGCTCAGCCTCATCAACGAATGAGGGTGCCCGTGCTCCAATGATAGTGTACCATGGACACTGAAATCTGAATTTTGCCTACTTCACCAATATCAATCAATATTCTCATTTCTTTATTCACCTTCCCCCTCATAGCTAGACCAATGAAGCCGACGCCTGGAAATGTTCGATTACAGATGATTACTAGTAAGTGAACGAATCCAGCAATAGGGCAACTGACAGGGTAGGAATGAGCCGCTCGCTAACCATACAATACAAGCCACGCAAAGCCCAGGGTCTTTAGAATAAAGTGTTATAATGAGAGCAAAACAAAATTATATGAGTATGACTCCGGATCGCCAATTCTAAAGTCATCTACTCATTGCTAAGTTGATTTTAAAAAAGAAAGGTTGAAAAACTAGGGGTGAGTATTTTTCCAAGCCCAAATAAGATTTGGATCATTAGGAAAATTGGTCAAAATTAACTCAGATAAATGACATAGTAATTCATTCTTCCTGTTTGTTAAATTTTAAGAGCCCTTCTGATGAAGACAAACTATATTCTCATATCACAGGATGATACTTTCTCCTCTTAAAAAAAAAATTCACTGAGTGGAATTGAGAAAAGCATTTGACTTCTTGGACCTACCGTAAATTTTCTATGCTCGATAATAACACGCAGCAGGAAACTTTTAATTCTGCTAAATCAGAACTGGGTACATATATTCCTCTCCTACCACCACTTCATAGAAAAGAAAGAAAATCTTAAAACCAAAATGTAGGGAAACAATGTTATATTGCTAAGATGTAGTCCTTTAATTACATGTAGCTTTATGAAAAGCATGTTAGATTGTTACTACTCTTTATTTTGGTAAGTATATTTTATTGATTTCAGAAAGGAAGGGAGAGGGAGAGAGAGAAATATCAATGATGAGAGAGAATCATGGATCGGCTGCCTCTTGCAAACTCCCAACTAGGGATGGAGCCCGCAACCCGGGCATGTGCCCTGACCGGGAATCAAACACTGACCTCCTGGTTCACAGTTGACGCTCAACCACCGAGCCACACTGGCTGGGCATTAAATTGTTACTATTCTTTAAATTGTGCTACAGATTACAGGAAACATTTCACAGGACCCAAAGCCCTAATAATCCATTACCCAGTGTTTGGGGACTAGTGGATTACACAATATCTGAGGTCTCGTTTAACTCTGATATTTTAACACAATTAAATTATTTTTTTAGATATATTTTTATTGACTTCAGAGAGAAAGGCAAAGGGAAAGAGACATAGAAACATCAATGAAGAGAGAAAATCATTGATTGGCTGCCTCCTGCACGCCCCACACTGGGGATTGAGCCCACAACCCAGGCATGTGCCCTGACCAGAATCGAATCGTGACCTCCTGGTTCATAGGTTGATGCTCAACCACTGAGCTGCACCAGCCAGGCCACAATTAAATTCTTTTCCTGCATCATTATACGATATTAAATGCCTCTCCTTTATAGACACACTCAGAACAGATCACCAAAGACAGCTCTTCAGAAGCTTTTAACTTTTCTTTATCTTCAACTTGACATTGAATTTACTTTCTAATTTACATCTTTATCAATCTCCATTATCTTCTTATTTCCTTTACAGGCTTCTATCTTCAGCTCACTAAATTAGCCATATATCATTTCCTTCTCCACTCAAAAAGTCACACATGTGCCTTTTAAAATCCTTATAATTGGCAGAACTTCATTTATGACAGAGAGAAGATTCTGGCTTTTATAAAGCAGACATTTATAAAATTGGACAAAGCGGTCACTAACGACCTTTTCAGAGCTCCAAAAAGCTGGCCAAAGGCAACAGCCAGCCGAGAAGCATCGACTCGTGTAAAGCTCCCCAAACTTCAGGGGTGTCTGTGGCCATCTTGTGGGGGCTGCCGCCACACACACCGCCTGGGCAGGTCCACGGGAATGTTCATGCATAGACATGGGGCTTGCCCCCCAGAGCAGCCCTTTCACTGCTGAAGAGCGCCCACTTGGCTGGGAGCAGGGCTGAAAACCCATCCCCAGCGGTGAGGTCAGAAAAAGTAGCAACTCAGGAGGAAGCCAAAGGGGGAAACCCACAGCCTGGCCGGTGTGGCTCAGTGGTTGAGAATCGACTTATGAACCAGGAGGTCACGGTCCGATTCCCAGTCAGGGCACATGCTGGGGCTGTGGGTTCGATCCCCAGTAGGGGGCATGCAGGAGGCAGCCGATTCATGATTTTCTCTCATCATTGATGTTTTTCTCTCTCTCCTTCTCCTTTCTTCTCTGACATCAATAAAAACATATTTTTTTAAAAAAGGAGGGGGGGCCCACAGCCCTGCTGGCTTCGGCTGCAGGGCGAATGGGAGGCCAGGCAGGAATTGAACAAGGAGGTGGTCCTGGAAATGAAATGGCCTTAAAGTGAAGGACAGCTCTCCACACGCCGCTGACTGACTGGGAAAATTACATGTAGGAGCAGAGAGAGCCGGAAAGTAAAACTGGAGCCAGACTTTAAAATTGCCTGAACTCTGAATGTGCTGCCAACCCACACACAGATTGATTGGCACAGTGTGGCACCACACAGCTTGAAGTGTGTGAGCACAACTGTGGCCAGTCATTGCCTGAGTGTCAAGTTATGCAGACGGGGCAGTGGCGTCCACATATCCAGGAGAAGAATTAAAGTTAGGAAACAAAAATAAACAGAGAGCAGCGACCACACACCTAATTAACATTTACAGAACACTCCCCTCAAAGGAGCACATGAAACATTCCTCAGAATAGACCACGTGCTAGGCCACAAAAGAAGTCCCAAAAAGTTTAAAAGTACTGAATGATTTTGCTCAGCTGGCGTGGCTCAGTGGTTGAGCGTCAACCTATGAACCAGGAGGTCTCGGTTCGATTCCCAGTCAGGGCACATGCCTGGGTTGTGGGCTCGATCCCCAGTACGGGGCATGCAGGAGGCAGCAGATCCATGACTCTCTCTCATCATTGATGTTTCCATCTCTCTCTCCTTCTCCCTTTCTCTCTGAAATCAATAAAACATTAAAAAAGAGAAATGAACGATTTAAAGTATGTTCTTCAACTACAGTGGAATTGTTAGAAAACAACAACAAAAAAAGCATTTAGGAAGTCACTCAATATTTGGAAATTAAACAATTTCTAAATACTATGCAGGTAAAAAAGAAATCACAAAGGGAATTAGAAAGTATTTGAAATGGAATATGACAAAGTCACATATTAAAATTTTTACATGTAGCTAAGGTAGTATGTAGGGATAATTTATAGCTCTAAAGGCCTATATTAGGGGAGGAAAAGGGTCTCAAAACAATAATCTGTTTCCACCTTAAGAAATTAGAAACAAAGAGAAATTACATCCAAAACCAGCAGGAAAAGAAATCATACAGATGATACGGGAACTCAATCAAGCAGAAAACAGAAAAACAATGAAGAAAAGCAGTCACTAAAATTGGTAAATTTCTATTCAGCTTGACCAAAAGAAGAAGAAAGAAATCGCCACACTCAGGAATGCAAGCTTGCTCATCACCACCCGCTCTAGGAAAGCTAAATGGATTATAAGAAAAGATGGTGCACAAATTTCTACCAACACACTATGCAAATTAGGTGAGATAGACAAATTCTCAAGAACACGTTTCCATGCCAGGCCTAAATGTAAGAGCTGAAACGAAATCTTCTAGGAAACAGAGCAGCACAGCTTTGTGCAGGTAGGTTAGGCAATCATTTATTAGCTGGAGACAGAAAACGCGCACACTGTAACAATTGGTGAATTGGACTTCATCAAATCTGCTCTACAAAGATCCTGTTAGGAAAATGAGCAAGCACTCCGCAGACCTGGGAGAAACTGTTTTCCGAGCACAGATCTATTAAGGGGTTTGCATCTAGAACCATGTCCATGCAAATAAATGAGCTGACAAAAAGCCACCGGGAAGGAAAATCAAGATTATATGTATGTATGTATGTATGTGTGTGTGTGTGTGAGTGAGTGTGTGTGTGTGTGTGTGTATAATAGAGAAATATGCTAATTAACCGGGACACCATAACAGGTCGACCTGACAGGAGGAGGTTGCGTGCAGCGTCGGGGGGCGGGGCAGCAGGGGCCTTGAGGAGGCAGCGGGAAGTGGAAATCTTCCCAAAAGGAAGAAATCTTTCCCCGAGAGGAGCCAGTCAGTGAACCCGAAGAGGCAGGAAACAGGCGTGTTCCCAAGAGAAAGAGGACATTCTCTTTGCAGGAGGAGCCTGTCAGCAGCTCCAAGAAGGAAAAAAGGCTCCAGCCCGGCTGGTGTGGCTCAGTGGTTGAGCATCAACCTATGAACCAGGAGGTCACGGTTCGATTCCAGTCAGAGCACATGCCCGGGTTGAGGGCTTGATCCCCAGTAGGGGGCGTGCAGGAGGCAGCTGATCCGTGTCTCTCTCTCATCATTGATGTTTCTATCTCTCTCTCCCTCTCCCCTCCTCTCTGAAATCAAGAAAAATATATTTTCTTAAAATGCTCCAAAAGCTATCGCAGGAAGATTAAAATGGACAGTGTCCTGGTGGGGTGTCACCACCCAGTTACCCACCCATTATATCCCCATAAAAACCGATTCACCAGGAAAAAAGAAAAGGAACAAACTACTGATACAAACAAAAACATGCATGAATCTCAAAAGCCCTTTGCTAAGTTAAACAAACCAGGCTCAAAAGGTCACACCCTGCGTGATGCCTTTTATATCGCGCACTGAAAAATGCAAAGCCATAAGCACAGAAATCAGATCAGGGGCCAGGGCCAGGGGAGAGGAGACAGGTGTGAGGGAGCAGGAGGGAACTTTCTGGAAGGATGGAAATGTTCTGTATCTCTTTAAAAATATCTATCGTCATTGTTGACTGTATTATAGATGTTCTCCCTTCTTGCCCCATTGACCCCTCCACCCTGCACCTGCCCATCCCCACCCCAGGCCTTCTACCTTGATTGTGACGGGGATTCCATGACTATATACATTTGTTGAAATGCCTCTTCAAGCCGAAACCGGTTTGGCTCAGTGGATAGAGCGTCGGCCTGCGGACTGGGGGGTCCCGGGTTCGGTTCCGGTCAAGGGCGTGTACCTGGGTTGCGGGCACATCCCCAGTGGGAGATGTGCTGGAGGCAGCTGATCGATGTTTCTCTCTCATCGATGTTTCTGGCTCTCTATCTCTCTCCCTTCCTCTCTGTGAAAAATCAATAAAATATATTTTTAAAAAAAGAAAAAAAGAAATGCCTCTTCAATCAAGAAATAGGTACCAAAGGGGGAAAGGATTATTGACGAAGATAATCCTCCCGAGAAAACCCAGGTTTGAAAGGAGGCCTCCTTATCTTCTCACACTAAAAACTCTAAATACCCGCCTCGGATCCAGCTGAGAACATTGGAGAACTCCCTAGAAGTTCCACCTGCCCATGCATTGCCTGTGTGAGGAGACAGGCATGGTGTCATGTATCTGTATAGACCCAGTGCCCAGCAAAGGGCTGGGACTCATAGGTGCTTAATAAATGCCTGAATAACAAATGGACAGAGAAATGACTTCTAACAAAGATACTCCGCCGAACTCAGCGACTCTGGCAGGTGTAGAGGGGGAATAGTAAAAGGTAAAACACGAAAACTGAGGAGGCTATAGATTAATCGGCTTCCCCACACTCCGGGGTCAATGGGGCCTGTGTGGCCATTTTAGAACCTTCATCCATCACCGGACTGACAAATCAGGAAACAGGTGAACGCTTTGTAAAAAAGGGATCATGCATAACGAACAAAATGTTTTCCAAATGACTCCCTGAAACACTGAAATGGGTAAAGAAATCAAAATAAAAGAGACTCGACCCAAATCCTAAAATTCTAGGCAAGTACAACTGATCTGTGTAAGTTAGATAATGCCTGAGCTGAAATAAGGTTCGGTAATAAATTTGTTTCACTTAAGGAGGCAGGGTTTCTTATTGTTCTTGCATTTTGAAATAATGAAGCAAAGTCAGAGACTTCTTCGCCAGCTGCTCATTTCTTAGCTCTAGATTGTTTTCAAAATAACATTCAAATCAATTCCTATTATTTCTAAAGACATGCCACAACGTTCCCGATTATTTGTAAGGATCTCATTTGTTTCTCTTGCTCAACTTTTTCTTGTGCGCATCTTCCGAATTACATTCTTTACAACAATTTTGTTTTTCTGATCTAGTTGTAACTCTTTGCGTCTGGCTGCCAGATCTCTCCAGACTCCTTCAGTCCGGAACGGTTCCTCTGACTTCGTCTTTCATGGTACTTCCATTTTGAAGAGTATGGGCTAGTTCTGTTGTAAAATACCTCTCAATTTGGGTTTGTCTGGTCTTTCTTTCTTTCTTTTTTTAAAATACGTTTTATTTATTTTTTTACAGAGAGGAAGGGAGAGGGATAGAAAGTTAGAAACATCGATGAGAGAGAAACATTGATCAGCTGCCTCCTACACACCCCCTACTGGAGATGTACCCACAACCAAGGTACATGCCCTTGACCGGAATCGAACCTGGGACCCTTGAGTCCGCAGGCTGACGCTCTATCCACTGAGCCAAACCGGTTAGGGCTGGTGTTTCTTTCTTTTTTCTTTTCCTTTTAATCCTCACCCAAGGATTTTTTTCCATGGATTTTTAGGGAGGGTTGAAGAGAGAGGGAAAGACAGAGAGAAACATCAATGTGAGAGAAACACATGGATTGGTTGCCTCCTGCACACGCCCAGACCAGGGCGCGGACATGGGAGGAGCCTGCAACCAAGGTACGTGCCCTTGACCCAAACTGAACCTGAGACCCTTTGGTTCGCAGGCCAACGCTCTATCCACTGAGCCAAACTGGCGAGGGCTACCTGGTCTTTCTTATCACCACTTGGTGGTTAAGCATGTGAGACAGGTACCCACCAATGCAGCTCTGTGTCCTCCCTGTTCCATCACCTCAGGATGCACATGGCCTTTATCTGTCCTAGGATTGTGAGTATGAACTTGGATCATTTGTTCATCAGCTTTCTCTATGGCAAAGCGATCTTTACCCTCTGTAATCCATGTAGAAATATTTGATGGTGCGCAATTTAGTTCCAGTACATACATTTTAAGGTGAAATAGTATGACACTGCAGAGCATATCTATGAAAAGAAACACATGTACCCACTAATAATCTCATTACATATAGTTTTGGAACGGAAAGATATATTTGCTTACTATGTGGATTTTCAGAGACCATCATATATTCCTACTAGAGGCCCGGTGCACGGATTCGTGCACATTGAAAGGAAAATAATTAGAAGGTGGCCGGTGGGGCCGGACTGGGCAAGGTGGGCTGGACATACCCTGGAGCCAACCTCCCAAGGTCCCTCCCCAGCCTGCTGCACCTGGGGTGGCACTGGGGCTCGAAGGGTGTCTGTGGAGTGAACAGGGGTCCCTCTGGCAGGTGGGGTCCCTCGGCCTGGCCTGTGGGGGATCAGACCGAAACTGGCAGTCCAGCATCCCCCAAGGGCTCCCAGAGTGCAAGAGGACACTCTGCAAAGTTGCTGTCGCTCAGCAGCTCCTGCGTTGAGCCTCTGCCCCCTGGTGGTCAGTGCGCATCATGGCTACCGGTCAGACGGTTGGACAGTCGCTTAAGCTTTTATATAGAGAGATTATGTTAAAGGCAAAGATTTAAGTAGATGTTGATAGAGGGGTCCAACGTGAGCCTTGTAGTTTTTGCTTTGTGCCCATAAGACCTGTTGGACAGTCAATTCCTCTGCTTAAAATTCAAGAGCAGCACTCTTCATTCTGGCAGAAACAAAATGCTTTTCCAATGTTCTGACACATGCACCATCTCACCAAGTACCAAGAACCCCAAGAGGCCCGGCTGGATCAATAAATAAACTCCCAGCCCCTGGGCTGAGCGCCAGTGACTTAGCTCCATTTATAAACTGTTAACCTTGAAACACAGTGAGCTGAAGCTGAACACCGTTACAGTGCACGCTGGTAACACACTGGGAAGCGCATGTGCTCACAGGCAGCATGTTAGTATAGCAAAGTGCCCCGGCTGAAGACAACCAGTGTTTTCATCGTAACTCCATCACGGAAACCCAGCCTTTGAGAACCCACTTTTCCTTTCTGAACACTCATTTATTCATCGTTAAATTGGGGTCACAGCCCGGCCGGCGGGGCTCAGTGGTTGAGCATCGATCTATGATGCAGAAGGTCATGCACGATTCGATTTCCGGTCAGGGCACATGTTCGGGTTGCGGGCTTGATCCCCAGGCGGGGGTGTGCAGGAGGCAGCCGTTCCATGATTCTCTCGCATCACTGATGTTTCCAACTCTCTCTCCCTCTCCCTTCCTCTCTGAAATCAATAAAAATATTTTTTAAAAATAATAAAAAAATAAATTGGGGTCACAGTACCGACTCTGGGAGGTTGCATACGCAATACTACACACGGTGCATTGAAAGCTGCGGAAGTCAGACAGCGCCTACAAACGCTAGTCAATGAGGGGAAATGCCCTCTAAACTACAATCCTATTGCTGTTACCCACATACAAAACATTCACTTGCATTGGATGCCAAATAAAAATCTCCTTATTAAAGAATCTGTAATGCTCTGAATGCTTGAAAATGGAGCATCGTGACTGTACAAACGAAGCCACACTGGAGAGAACGGCATTTCAATGATGCCAAGAACGCGGAGTGCAGGGAGCGGAGTAGTTTGAGGACGGCAGCAGGGCTGTCAGCCCCCCGCACAGCTTGTGCAGCGAAGCCAGAGCCGCCCACGCAGGCCTCCGGGAAACACTCCAGTATCAAAAAAATCACACGGCCCTAACCGGTGTGGCTCAGTGGATAGAGCGTCAGCCTGCAGACCGAAAGGTCCCAGGTTCGATTCCGGTCAGGGGCATGTACCTTGGTTGCGGGCACATCCCCAGTAGGAGGTGTGCAGGAGGCAGCTGATCGATGTTTCTCTCTCATCGATGTTTCTAACTCTCTATCCCTCTCTGTAAAAAACCAATAAAATATATTTTAAAAAGTCACACGCACACATATATGCACGCGCACACATACACAGATTGCTTCTGACAAAGGCACAGAGCAGTTCAACAAAGCTTAACTCCCTTCAAGTAATGCCTGTGTGCTGTTTAATGAGTTCATCGAATTCATTCTGGAATAATCGACGGGGATGGTGCCTGAGTGACTTTCCCCGTGAAAGGACCAGAAAGTCTGGAGGCGAACCGTCCGCCCAGCTGTCCTGTAATGGGTACTCTATTCCCAGGCGCTGAAACAAGCATTGGGAAAGCTGGTGACTCCACCGGAAGCTTCGTATGGCCCTGGCTGGTGTGGCTCAGTGGATAGAGCATCGGCCTGCGGACTGAAGGGAACGCGGTACGATCCCGGTCAAGGGCACATGCCCAGGTTGCAGGCTCGTTTGTGTGCAGGAGGCAAGCAATCAATGTGGCTCTCTCACATCAGATGTTTCTCTGTGTGTCTCTCCCCCTCCCATCCACTCTCTCTAAAAATCAATGTCCTTGGGTGAGGACTGCTAAAAGAAAACAAAACAGGAGTCTGTACCAGATGAAATGTTTCCAGCTACATCAACTCCCAACAGAAGGAAGTAGGAGGCAAGAGCGACATGGCCGGGAGCTCAGAATGAAGGCGAAGCAAAGAGGAATATGAAAACCCTGGCAGGCCTCGCCAACACAGTGACCTAGAGCCGTGGTTGGCAAACCGCGGCTCGAGAGCCACAGGCGGCTCTTTGGTCCCTTGAGTGTGGCTCTTCCTAAGCCTTAGGAGGACCCTAATTAAGCTAATAACCATGTACCTACCTATAGAGTTTAAGTTTAAAAAATGTGGCTCTCCAAAGAAATTTCAATCGTTGTACTGTTGGTATTTGGCTCTGTTGACTAATGAGTTTGCCGACCACTGAGAGTAATCGAAGGCAAAGGAGTCCTCAGCTCTCACCCTCCCAGTTGGTTGTCTACACTTGCCACCAGCCTCGTAGGAAATTCACCCCCGTGGACACGGTCTACTTCACCATGTTGCGCTTTTGTTCTTGATGTTGCTCTGTGCCACCATATTTCTTCTTCACCTGCCCAATATACTTTGCAGATTTAATTTCAAAAGATTTTCGCAGATAATGATTTGCTCTCAATAACAGTCCTCATACGGGCACAGCTGATGCATGCTTTCCTAGTCACTGGTTTCTGCCAGAAGGCAGACCTCCTGGGAACCGCACAAGCCCTCCTGTGACTGAAAACTGCCCGAGCATGTCGAAGCATGCTTGTCTGTGTTCACACCTCCTCTCCCCAGCCTTCCGCAAATTCCTGTGAACACTGCTGGTATTTCTGTAGAGTTTTCTCCGCTAGGGAGATCGTACTGTAGACTCTTCATACACTTTTTCCTACAAATATTACCGATGAACATTTGTCATATGCATTCATTATCCGCCAGGCAACATGGTAGGTACTTCATCAACGCTATCGACGTTCCTCACCCAAACTTAGGGATCTTGGCATCTGTTAGGGTCTCTTTTTTAGAAAATATTTATTTTTATTTATTTCAAAGAGGATGGGAGAGGAAGCGATGGGATTCTAATGATGAGAGAGAATCACCTACCGGGTGCCTCCTGCATCCCCACACTGGGGATCAAGGCCACAACCGGGCATGTGCCCTGACGGGGAATCAAACCATGACCTCCTGGTTAATAGGTCGACGCTCAGCCACTGAGCCATGCCAGTTGGATTGGGGGTGAGCAATACTAGTTCTAGCCGGCACTCAGCTTAGGAAGAAAATGTCTACTGTCAAAACATAGCCTTCATTTCTCACCCTGTTGCTTTTTTTCCACTAACACTCTGCCTTTCCTTATCTCGAGTACGTCCACTGTAGCTCCGAGTTGAATTTTGGTTTCATTCTCTTTCTCTCCTTACGAGTGCTGACGGACAGTACCTTCTCTAACCACTTTCATGCCCCTTTGTTTTAGACTGGTCCAGCTTCCTTTTGTGACTAAGGAATGGGTAGATGCCTGTGGTTTCTTTACTATTCCCAGATATGCTGTTTTCATTGTCTTCTCAATTAATACTGGATTTGCAGAAATTTCAATTGTCGAGAGATAAGGCCTCACTGAGTAGCTCAAGACAAGGCTTTCTATGTTGATGGTCATAATCAAGAGACCCTCTGGATCTCCAGCGAAGTTCTGGTGTTTATTGTCTTGTTACATCCGTATTTATACCAGTTGATTTTAATCCTGTCAATTTCTATTGCAAAGGTTAGGGCGTTTCTTATCTCCATTCCAGGGAGTAAAGATTATGTAGCTTAAGTGTGATTGTTTGTAGTTAAAGTGATTAACTACCCGCCTGGCACTTAGTTAAGGAGTTTTATCCCCTCCCTGACTTCAGGGAAAAATCCCTACCTGTGGCTGCTGATCAACTGAACGCTGTCTCCGTGTCATTCCTTCTTCGCCGACTCCATCCACACCTTTGGGGACCCCTGGACCTGCTGGGGTTGGACCCCAGCAAGACCCCAAAACAGTCAGAAAGAAATCCAAATGCCAAGAGACCTGCCTGGAGGAGAAGTTCTCATTTGGAGGCTTGCTCCATCATCCTATTTATGAATGCCCCTTCTACTAGTATTTGTTTTGGGGTATTGTGCTAATGGCAGTGGCACTGAAGTGGAAGTAGACTGTGAAGGAAAGATACTACAATGTAGACAGATAATAACTTTTCTGGAAAGCCTATTTCTTTGAGATGATCTAGAAAACATAATATTTTCCTTCCAGGATGCCAGGATGCCTCAACAAGTCTGGAAGTTTTCTTATGATTCTACTAGAGGCCCAATGTATGACGATTCCTGCAAAAATGGGCTTTCCTTCCCCTGGCTGCCGGCACCACCTTCCCTCACTGCCCAGAGGCCTGGAGCGGCTAGAGCAGGGCAGAATGCCTGCGTCACACCCTGCCCCGTGGGTGCCTGCGCATGCAAATTAACCCACCATCTTTGTTGGGTTAATTTGCACACTCACTCCTGATTGGCTGGTGGGCATCGTGAAGGTACAGTCGATTTGCATCTTTCTCTTTTATTAGTGTAGATATGCCACAATGATTTTTTATCATTACCACAGTAGCATAAAGAGAAAGTCAGACTTGCTGCTACCAGTAGGGTCCTAGTATCTATAACAATCCTATTTGTTCTATACAATTCTCATTTGACAGATGATCAAAGTAAGGCTCAAAGGTGTTAGGACCAGAAATGAGCAAATGGAATGCAGTTGGCTAAATTCTAAGATGGTCCCCAAATTGTCACAGCCCTGGTGTACATGTCCTTTGTAATCGCCTTCCCTAGATGTGGACATGACTTGTGAATATGATGGGAAAATCCCTCCCATGATTAGTTTATGTTATATGTTAAGCATAAAGGGAATTTGCAAATGTAACTAAAGTCACTAATTAGTTGACACTAAATTAATCAAAAAGGAGATACTGTCCTGGGTGGTCCTGACCTAAAGAGGTGAGCCCTTTAAAGAGGGTCCAGAGATCAGGGAGATTCTCCTGCTGGCTTTGAAGAAAGTCAAGTGGCAAGGAACTACAGGAGTCCCTAGGAGCTGAGACCAGCCCTCAACTGACAGCCAAGAAGAAAGTGGGGTTATCAGTCCTACAACCACAAGGAACTTAGTTCTGTCCACTACCACATGTGTTTGGAAGTGGACCCTGAGCTTCAGAAAGGAATGCAGCCCAGTCAACATCTTGCTTTCAACTCATAAACACTGAGCACAGAATGCAGCTAAGCCGCACATGAATTCCTGACTCAGAAACTGTAAATTTTTTTAAGCCACTAAGTTGTGACAATTTGTTGTGCAGCATTTAAAAAGTAATGCATCCTTAATGTTGAGATACAAAATTCACTGGTTGGTAACAGGAGACCAGTGGCCTACTTAATAAACTTGCTTCTCCCACCTTATAGGAATCTCAAATACACGGGTGATCATTTAAACACCAACAATAGAAAATACTTGATAAGCAAATGATCCCTATGCATTTAAGACTACACTGACCA
This sequence comes from Myotis daubentonii, assembly GCF_963259705.1. Classification (NCBI taxonomy): domain Eukaryota; kingdom Metazoa; phylum Chordata; class Mammalia; order Chiroptera; family Vespertilionidae; genus Myotis; species Myotis daubentonii. The sequence goes on from NC_081861.1 coordinate 135,562,669, forward strand.
TTTAGCAAGAATAATTTTATCTGCACAAGTTAACATAACCCAGGTATGAGCTTTACTAATACTTCTTTTGACTAGAAAAAGGCACAACTTAGTTCAAAATATTGCATTAGGTATCTATAAATGCATCACAAAGTCCAATTTACAAGAAGTGAGGACTGAGATGTTTCTGATTGATTTTTTTGATTTTTGATTTTGGGGGCATTGGGGCTATCTTTCTCATTTATTTGCTACTTATCTTATTTATACCCCAGCAAATTTGTTTTCAGAACACACGGACTGAGGAATAAGAGTTGACTTCTACGAACAGTTTTCGCTGGTCACCCTATCACACCCCATGTAACAGGAAGGAATTGTTTCAGGCTGGTTCGACTTTTCCTCTCACGCACTGCTCGCTCATATCAGATGATTGAATCAAATGCCTATGTGATTGAGGAAATTACAGTTTCTCGCAATTCAAGATCTGAAGATTGGCTCTTGCTGTAAGAATCCATTGGACTGATGTGAAAACAAATTGAGTTAACTCTGAGGGCCTAACAGTAGTAAGCCAACTAAAAAGCCTTGCTCGTGCAGCCTTGAAGCCTTTTGATATGAATTTGCAGAGTAGCAGTGGACCCTAGGTTATCATTACTCAGTTTTGCTAGAAGTAAACAGGCCCAATCGACATAAATAAAAAAGTAGTGGAATTATTATCAATATGAGAGGTTATACACAACTTCATCTTTGTAACATTTACATGAGCTGCCTTAGAGGATAATGAGTTGCCAGTTCCTAGAAGTAATGATTCAGAGGTTGGAAGGTCACTGTTTATGACGGTGTAGGGCAAATTCCCATACTACATGGGAGAGTGGACCCAATGACCAGCCAGTCTACATTTTAATCTAAGAGGTTTTATGCTTCTAAAGAAAAAAAAATGATATAATTTAAAGAGATATCCTACACCAGTGGTTGGCAAACTGTGGCTTGCGAGCCACATGCGGCACTTTGACCCCTTGAGTGTGGCTCTTCCACAAAATACCATGTGCGGGCGCGCACATATAGTGCGATTGAAACTTCGTGGCCCATGCACAGAAGTCGATATTTTGTTGAAGAGCCACACTCAAGGGGCCAAAGAGCCGCATGTGGCTCGCGAGCCGCAGTTTGCCGACCACTGTCATTATATGGTTGTATTAGGATACAATTTATGAATATATATATATATATATATATATATATATATATATATATATAATCACTCATTATATATTACAGGAACAAATTTATGCCCTTTCTCCTTAGGTATAATGCAATTTTGACAATTTGCCCAAACTCTTTGATGATGAAGGGGAGAAGGGGAGAACACCCAGCCACAGCTAGTTTCTGGTAATATATATATGAAGGAGTGCAGCAGAATCCCTAGAGTTTCATATATCAGGATGGTAATTAAGGAAGGAAAGAGAACTAGTCAGAAGGGAGAGAGAGAGAGAGAGAGAGAGAGAGAGAAACATCAATGATGAGAGAGAATCATTGATTGGCTGTTGGGGATCGAGCAAGCAACCCTGTATGTGCCCTGACGGGGAATTGAACCGTGACCTCCTGGTTCATGAGTCGATGCTCAACCACTGAGCCACACTGGCCGGGCTTCTCTTTCACCTTTGTTTTCTAGAGGTACAACTGATTTGCTAGACCAGTGATGGCGAACCTTTTGAGCTCGGCGTGTCAGCATTTTGAAAAACCCTAACTTAACTCTGGTGCCGTGTCACATAGAGAAATTTTTTGATATTTGCAACCATAGTAAAACAAAGACTTATATTTTTGATATTTATTTTGTATATTTAAATGCCATTTAACAAAGAAAAATCAACTAAAAAAATGAGTTCGCGTGTCACCTCTGACACGCGTGTCATAGGTTCACCATCACTGGGCTAGAAGGTATGTTTATTATTGAGTCAATTAACCAATAAGCATTTCTCCATTTAAGTCTGGCAGCATATAGGACGTGCTACGCAACTAATGTTTCTGTGCTTAAGAATTATCTGGGGCAGTGGTCGGCAAACCGCGGCTCGCGAGCCACATGCGGCTCTTTGGCCCCTTGAGTGTGGCTCTTCCACAAAATACCACGTGCGGGCGGCACGTATAGTGCAATTGAAACTTCGTGGCCCATGCGCAGAAGTCTGTTTTCGGCCTGGGCGAGTCTATTTTGAAGAAGTGGTGTTAGAAGAAGTGGGGGGTGTCAGTTGGTCGGGCACGGGTGTTTGCTGAGGTCCACCCCTTCCCACTCTCCCATCCACACTCGTCTACCTGAAACAAGTGTACAAGACGAGTGTGGATGGGAGAGTTGGAAGGGGTCGACCTCAGCGAACGTCCCTCAGTCAGATTGAGGACGTTTTTAGCAAAGGCCAGCTTAGGAGCCCCCTACTGAAGTTAATCACCATGTACCTACCTATATAGTTTCAGTTTAAAAAGTTTGGCTCTCAAAAGAAATTTCAATCGTTGTGCTGTTGATATTTGGCTCTGTTGGCAAATGAGTTTGCCGACCACTGATCTGGGGTAATTAGGCAAATTTTGGCAGTTTCACAATCGCAAATGCAGACATTTAAGCGATTCCTCCTGTTTCAAATCTGGAAGCCAGTATAAAATTCAAGCATATCACTGACAACGGCAGCAGGCCCTGGCACGTGCCCTGTCATTGTTGGAGGTGACCTCTTGGTGGACAGGATGACGCTCAACCACTGAGCCACACAGGCCGGGCAGCAGTATTGTTTTTAAAATCTAAATATGGAAGCAACCTAATTAGACATCAGCAGGAGGCCAGGTAAATAAATTGCAGTATATTCATGCAATAGGATACAGTGAACAACGAAAATGAAAAAAACAGAAACATGGTATTACTGAGCTAAACAGAAGCAACTGTTGCAAAGACAGATATTATGTAAAAGTGTAAAACTATCTAAAACTAATGTGTATTTTTATAGATCCATTTGTAATCAGAATGATGTAAAAGCAAACAGAGGAATTGTTTTTCTGTTTGTTTGTTTGTTTGTTTGTTTCATATATTTTGATTTTTTACAGAGAGGAAGGGAGAGGGATAGAGAGTTAGAAACATCGATGAGAGAGAAACATCGATCAGCTGCCTCCTGCACACCCCCTATTGGGGATGTGGCCGCAACCAAGGTACATGCCCTTGACCGGAATCGAACCCGGGACCCTTCAGTCCGCAGGCCAACACTCTATCCACTGAGCCAAACCAGTCAGGGCCAGAGGAATTGTTTTTAAAGATCCGTGAAAGCAGTTACATCTGGGGAAGGAGGAGGAGGCAACGTGATCGGGGAAATATACAGCAGGCATCACCTTGTCTGTATAATTCTTTTGAAAAGTTTGAAGCAAATACAGGATAATACATGAGTAGTCCTGATATTATTTTCTTGTTGTCTGTATGTTGCAAATATTGCATAGTGAGCCCTAGCAGGTTTCGCTCAGTGGATAGAGCATCAGCCTGCAGACTGAGGGGTACCAGGTTTGATTCCGGTCAAGGGCACGTACCGAGGATGCAGAGTGAACATTTAAATGAATGCAAACTGACCAGACCTGGCAACCCTTTTAAGAGTGGTTTTCAGTGGAGTAGGTTTAAATGAGCTAGAGCAGGGGTGGGCAAACTTTTTGACTCGAGGGCCACAATGGGTTCTTAAACTGGACCGGAGGGCCGGAACAAAAGCATGGATGGAGTGTTTGTGTGAACTAATATAAATTCAAAGTAAACATCATTACATAAAAGGGTACAGTCTTTTTTTTTTTTAGTTTTATTCATTTCAAACAGGCCGGATCCGGCCCGCGGGCCGTAGTTTGCCCACGGCTGAGCTAGACAGAGAATGGGAGGTGAGGAAGGGAAAATCTGAGAAGTTTGGCTTCACCCTCTGAGTGATCTCGGAGAAGTTATCTCTCCATAACTTCTCTCTCTCTGAAGCTTAGTTTTCTTATCTGTAAAATGGTGTATATGTGTGCATACATGTGTATCCACATGCATGAGAGTGTATGTAATGCATGTGTGAATGTGTGTGCATATATGCACATTCATACATGGAAACACACACATAAACACACACATAGGTAAATGTCGTTCAGGCAATGAACAGATGAGAGCTGTAATTCGACCTACACAGTAAGGGCTGACAGGGACGATCTTTTAGAGCTTAGCTGAATGTATAGGGCAGTGATGGCGAACCTATGACACGCGTGTCAGAGGTGACACGCGAACTCATTTTTTTGGTTGATTTTTCTTTGTTAAATGGCATGTAAATATATAAAATAAATATCAAAAATATAAGTCTTTGTTTTACTATGGTTGCAAAGATCAAAAAATGTCTATATGTGACACGGCACCAGAGTTAAGTTAGGGATTTTCAAAATGCTGACACGCCGAGCTCAAAAGGTTCACCATCACTGGTATAGGGTGTCCCAAAATTCACGCAAGAAGTAATTTTGATGGAAAACACAGGTTTATAATTAAAAATTGTAAATTTTTTATTGATTCATAAAGTATGCAGTACAAGGTTATGTATGGAATAGCAAAGCGGGTAAATGGCCTCCACGGCTTTGCTGGCACAGACGCAAAGCCGTGGTCTTCATTGGTCTTCACTGTCCCTGCTCCTGGGCCATCATTGGTACTTGGTCATGCTTATCAAATTGAAGGGATTGAAATCAAAGGGCAACAGATATTAGAATCTGATTCAATGAACCAAGTAAAATTAGGCTTTTATTTTTTGTTGTTGTTGTTGTTAATGCTCACGAAAAATTCAAATCTTGCGTGAATTTTGGGACACCCTATAGATTACAGATAAAAGAAAGGAAAAGAAAATGACAGAGAAACCTGCCCAATGGTGTTCAGATCTGTCTGTTATTACAGAGGCATTAGAGCAGTGGTTCTCAACCTTCCTAATGCCGCGACCCTTTCATACAGTTCCTCATGTTGTGGTGACCCCCAACCACAAAATTATTTTCATGGCTACTTCATCACTGTAATTTTGCTACTGTGATGAATCGTCATGTAAAAATCTGATATGCAGGATGTATTTTCATTGTTACAAATTGAGTATAATGAAAGCATAGTGATTCATCACAAAACAATATGTAATTCTATATGTGTTTTCCGATGGTCTTAGGCGACCCCTGTGAAAGGGTCATTCGACCCCCAAAGGGGTCGCGACCCACAGGTTGAGAACCGCTGCATTAGAAGCGGAAAAGATCTTCAGAAGCAAACACAACGTAGTGGCTTGAATGTAGTTCCGTGACTTTCAAAAAAGAGCAGCCTTCCAGCCATACCCTGTCCACCGCCGTCTTCCCTCCCAGAAAAGGATACAGGAAAAAACAAAGCAGGCAGCTAGCTCATCAGCAACTGCTTCACAAAGAACAGACAGCGAGAGGCCGAGCCTCAGGCGGATGATCTCTTTACTCATGACTAGGATGGGAAAGGCAAACAGCTCAGAGATCCTGACCAGAAATTTAAAGGAAATTGATGCTGAAAACAAGGACTGGCCAGGCCGGCGTGGCTCAGTGGTTGAGCGTCAACCTATGCACCAGGAGGTCACATGCCCGGGTTGTGGGTTCAATCCCCAGTGTGGGACGTGCACAAGGCAGCCAATCAGTGATTCTCTCTCATCAGTGATCTCTCTCTCTCTCTCTCTCTCTCTCTCTCTCTCTCTCTATCTCTCTCTCTGAAATCAATACAAAAATATAGTTTTTTAAAAGTTTGAGCTGAATAACTTCTTTAAAAAATATATATTTCATTGATTTTTTACAGAGAGGAAGGGAGAGGGATAGAGAGTTAGAAACATCGATGAGAGAGAAACATCGATCAGCTGCCTCCTGCATGCCCCCTACTGGGGATGTGCCCGCAACCAAGGTACATGCCCTTGACCGGAATCGAACCTGGGACCCTTCAGTCCGCAGGCCGACGCTCTATCCCCTGAGCCAAACTGGCCAGGGCAAGCTGAATAACTTTCTAAAAGCCAAGACCGAACTGATAGAAGAGAAACACGCTGTTGGTGCCTGACCCTTAATCGAGTTGAAAGAAACTGTACAGGATGCTGTGCTGAAAGTCATCAGCACGGAGATGGGTCCTAAGGGAGATGACCAAGGAGGCGTATAGATCCGGGCTTCCTGAGACAGTGCTGCCGACACCGCCTTGGGCATGACTCAGAGGACCTCGTGCGTCATGTCCCGGCACAGCTCCGCGCTGATTTAACAACAGAGAAGGACCCAGGAGTGAGCTGCCCCTGGTGAGGAAGGAGAGAAGGTGCCGACTGAATGCGTAAGCATTTCATCTTCAGATCCAATTCCGAGAGAAATGTGTGCTGAAAACCTCTGATGTGTCCTTTATCAGGGAATGAGTGGGGCCGACCTACCGAGCAGGCCCAACTCTGCAACACTCCCGAGCTACTAAAAGGGCTCACGGTGTGCACACTGCCAGCCGTTCTCATGAATTCGGATGAGCTTTTAGTTAAAATAACAGCAAACAATTGCGCGGTGGTTATATGGCGCCAGATACTTTCCAAAGTGCTTTATAGACATTGATTTTTCCCCCACTTAGGCATCTGGGAGAGGACCAGCACCTGCAGGCTTGAATTTGAACAAGAAACAGAGGACTCCTGGACAAGGAAAGCATTGCCAATAGGAAATAAATTGCAAAATGAAACAAAACAAAAACACAGGCACAGGACACTACACACCTATTAGAACGGCCAAAATCCAGCCCAGTGACAATACGGAGGCCTAGCACAGATGAGAAGCAATAGGAATGCTCTTTCGTTGTCGGTGCGCATGCAAAGCAGTCTAGCCACAGTTTGGTGATTCCTCATAAAACGAAACATACTTTTCTCATGTGATCCGGTCATCATGTTCCTTGGTATGTACCCAAAGCAGTTATAAACGCACGTCCACGCAAAAACTGTACACAGATGTTTCTAACGGCTTCATTCGTAATTGCCGAACTTGGAGCCCACCAAGATGTCCTCCAGTAGATAAACGGGTAAACAATGGGACATCCAGACAATGGAATATTATACAGCACTGAAGAGGAATGAACTATCAAGCCATAAAAACCCATGGAGTGCCTACAATGCATATGACTGCAAGACACCAGCCTGAAAAGTTACATACCGGGTGATTCCACCTACATGACATTATGGGAAGAGGTAACACTATGGAGACAGGAAAAAGATCAGTGGTTGCCCAGCTGGTATGGCCCAATGGTTGAGTGTCGACCCACGAACCAAGACGTCACAAGTTCGATTCCCAGTCGGGGCACATGCCCAGGTGGTGGGCTTGACGCCCAGTGTGGGGCGTGTAGGAAGTAGCCGATTGATGATGTTTCTCTCTCGTCAATGTTTTTATCTCCCTGTCCCTCTCCCTTCCTCTTTCTCTTAAAATCAATAAAAACATATTTTTAAAAAATGATCAGGTGTAAGAAGGGGAGGAATGACTAAGCAAAGCATCAGAGGGTTATTAGTGATGGCAATACTCTGTACGATACTGTGATGGTGGGGACATGTCATTAGACGTTTGCCCAAACCCATAGAATGCAGAGCACCAAGAGTGGACTGTAGTGTAAACTTGGCCGTGAGTGATCATGATGTGTCCGTGTGGGTCCATCCAGTGGAACAGAGGCACTCCTCTGCAGGGAGGACGTTGGTGGTGGGGGGGTCATGAATGTGGGGCAGGGTATATAGGAAATCTCTGCACTTTCCCCTCAAATTTGCTGTGAACCTAAAATTGCTCTAAAAATAAAATATTCATAAATATACATATTTTAAAAAGTCATATAGGAGAAAGCAATAGTTTTGTACCATAAACCTCTCCCTTATTTGGGAACCATAGACCCTTGACCCTTCATTGATAACTGATTTGTTCTGAATAAGCTCTCCAATGAGCGACCGAGGCTGATGTTCCTTTGAGATCAAAGTATCGGAAAGGAAAGGGAATTGATTGCCAAGGGCTTGCGTGTGGACATGTGAAATGAAGCTGCTTATACAATCAGATTTCAGGGATTGGCTTGTTTCTAACGGCCGGCGAAAGGGATGCTATAAGCACAGTCCCCAGCCGAAAGCCCGGCTTCTAGCACCTTCTACCGCCTGGCTGGCACGTGTGCAGGTTACGTGCTCATAACAATTTCCTGCCAGCCCGGCCCGCGTGGCTCCGTGGTTGAGCATGGACCTAGGAACCAGGAGGTCACGGTTCCATTCCCAGTCAGGGCACAGGCCCGAGGTGTGGGCTCGATCCCCAGTAGGAGGCGTGCAGGAGGCAGCCGATCCATGATTCTCTCTCATCACTGATGTTTCTCTCTCTCTCTCCTTCTCCCTTCCTCTCGGAAACCAATTTTTTTTTAAAAAAAATCCTGTCAAACAGTCCACCTCCCTGCTCTTCTGCCTTTAGCCCTGGATTAAGACTCAAGGAGTTGCAAGGGCCCAGCGGAGAAGCAGAGGCGGGACGGGAGCTACTGACTGAGGAAATCCTAGAAAACAGCAGGAAATGGATCAGGAGCGCAAGGCAAGCCTTGAGGAAGTGTCTACAACTCTCCAAGATCAGAGCAAGCAAGGACCGCGGAGCTAGGTCAGTCAGCAAGGAGCAGGGGCTATAAATAGCGCGGATATATGGGGCAAGCGCTATTCTAAGGTGAGCAGCCGCCCCGTGAATGGAGAAAACAGAGGAAGTGTCAAACTCGGGAGGTCGGATGAAAGCTCTGGAGAAGGGAGATCAGCTCTTCGCCACCAGCGAGAGGCTTTGGCCTGCTTCGTGGAAAGACTGGGCATCTCCCTAGTGTGGACAGTGGGGGGACCAGAGTACAGTGGGGCCTTGACTTACGAGCGTCCCGACTAACGAGTTTTTTGAGATACCAGCTGTCTCGGCCGATGTTTTGCATTGAGTTGATAGAGGAATTTGAGTTCACGAGCTCCTTCACGAGCTCGGTCTCGGAACGAATTAAACTCGTAAGGCAAGGCCCCACTGTAGCTGATTTTGTACAGACAGTACTCAATACGATTTGGGGTTTCAGGTTAGCCTTCCTTGGCCTCATGGCCGGAAGTCTAGCTCTCAAGGTCAAATCAGCAAAGTCAGTCACACGTAACAGAGGAAAGGGATCAGGGCAAAGACATCGCCCTTGCCCAGAAGCCTTTGCGGAGAGACACGTCCACAGGGTTGCCTTAGTCATTACTTTTCTTGAAAGGTGGCAGGGATGGTTGTATAAAATCAATTCGCTCCACCTTTGCTGCACTCTGATCTGCTTAATAACAGGCCCACAGACCGCCATCATTTCCTTTCATTTCCTTTGACTTAACTCATTTATCATGAGCACTTTGCTCATGTCTCTCTAGCGCTGTCATGGTCTCACCCTCAATTTTCTTCTCGTCTACTAACTCCTTCAGTCAGAAGTTCTAGGGAGGGTAGAATTTTCCCTCATGTCACTCCTCTGTCTAGTGAAACCCAGCTCTCTTCTCTCGGTTCAACAGTCAATAGCATTCCTACTTTGCTGACCCTCTGTACCAGCGGTCGCCAACCTTTCGGACCTCATGGGCCACCAGTGGTCAGTGGACCACCGGCTGGTGACCGCTGCTCTGTACCAGTGCAGGAGAAACTGAAAGGAAAAAAAAAGCCATGAAAATCAACAAAGCAGTTATTTTTGTTGCGTTAAAGTCCCAATGAGTATGGTGGCTCTGGGATGCCATTGGGGAATCCATTCTGTATCTATCTTTTTGTTTATTTGTATTGATTTTCAGACCGAGGGGAAGGGAGAGAGAGAGAGAGACAGAAACATCTATGAGAGAGAATCATGATTGGCTGCCTCCTGCATGCCCCACATTGGGGATCGAGCCCACAACCTGGGCATGTGCCCTGAACGGGAATCAAACCGGTGACCCTTTGGATCTAGGTCAACACTCAATCAATCACTGAGCCATGCCGGCCGGGCTACATCTATCTTTTTTCTTTTCTTTTTTTTTACAGAGAGGAAGGGAGTGGGATAGAGAGTTAGAAACATCAATCAGAGAGAAACATCGATCAGCTGCCTCCTGCACACCTCCTACTGGGGATATGACCGCAACCAAGGTAACATGCCCTTGACCAGAATCGAACCCGGGACCCTTCAGTCCGCAGGCCGACGCTCTATCCACTGAGCCAAACCAGTCAGGGCTATTTTCTTTTTTAAAAGGGCAAGATTCTCTCCCCCCCACCTCCCCCCCACCCCCCAGGATCCAGTATAGTGCTGCCAGTTAGGGAAATGCAGCAAAAAACACATCATCATTCTTGCTCTTCTTTATATATCTTTGAGTCCAACCACAGAGTCTCCTCATCGAGCAATCTGATTCATCCCTTTATCATCTGAAACGTCATTTTATACAGTTCTGTACTGGGGGACGGAGGGAGATTTGCAGCTTCATCACCACAGCTACACCTTTACATGTGTCTACACCGCCCCTCTGTCAACATTTGGGACTTGGAGTTATCGCTCCCACTCAAAGGCACAGAGCACGTGGCGCTGGGCATTTTCATCAGCTCTGTAAGGCACGGCTCTTTCTGGAATTCCTTAATCAAAAGCACACACGATCCAGTCTGAATACAGTTCAATTTTTTATAACCATAGTTTTTACTGTATTTTTACTGATTTCAGAGAGGAAGGGAGAGGGAGAAAAACAGAAACATCAATGATGAGAGAGGACCATGGATCGGCTGCCTCCTGCAAACCCCCTACTAGGGACTGAGCCGCAACCCGGGCATGTGCCCTGACCCGAATAGAACCGTGACCTCCAGGTTCATAGGTAGACGCTCAACCATTGAGCCACACGGGCTGGGCCATAGGCTTTTTTGTGTGTTTTTTTCCTCTTCGAAGCACTCACTGAAAACCCTGATGGAAGAATACTGTCTATTGTTCTCTTTATTACTTTCCAAAATACCTGGCTCACTTCCCTGCAGAACAGGCTCTGGGCAGACGGAGATGCCTGTATAGTGGGGCCTTGACTTACGAGCTTAATTCGTTCCGTGACGGAGCTCGTAACTCAAATTACTCGTATGTCAAATCAATTTTCACCATTACAATGAATTGAATGCTGGGCTGATGTGGCGTTCACTGTGACGTTCGCTGCGCCAACTAGCGGTCGGGTATCTGAAGCTGGCTCATAACCTGAATTTTAGCTCGCAACTCAGCAAAAAATCGGCCGAGAGACGGCTCGTATCTCGAAAAACTCGTTAGTCGGGACACCCGTAAGTCAAGGCCACACTGTACCTTGCACATAAGTCAGACCTAGTAAACGTGGGAGTTTGCAGAAGTGAGTGAGTTTCCAGACTCTCAGAGCTCACATGTAGCGTTCAAAAGGTAACGCGTAACTCTGAAGTGGGGTAGCCTTCCCTTGGCATTGCATAAGCCATGTTTTCCTAACAACTACAATTTAGTACTAAGGGGCTGGGTAAGGTGAGAAAGAATGCAGCTTATGTTGTAAGTGACTGTATGTGTTTTCCTCCCTGACACCCACTCCAGTGAATTATTTCTTGTAACTCTACCCTACGGATTTGCCAGATTGCCTGCCCTTCTTTATATACCTCCTTCCTCTTCCTCTTTCCACCGTTCTACCTTTGCTTGGAGTGTCTTTTCTGCTGGGAATGTCTCCCTCCACCTCTACAAATCCAAACCTGACCACATCCCCCGAGGCCGAACTCAAATCTAAATGCTCCGGAAGGTTTCTTGCCTCAGCGGGATCTCATGAATTCTTCATCGATTTCGTTGTTAACATTTACTGCTCTGACCACGTGTTATCGTTTTATGTGCACATCAGCTATCTGATCAGACCCACATCAGCAAACTATAGCACATGGACGAAATGTGGCCCACCGCATGTTTTTGTAAATGAAGTTTTATTTGAACACAGTCATGCTCATTTTTTTACACACCGTCTGTGGCTGCCTTTGGCGTACAACAGCAGAATTGAGTAGTTGTAACAGAGACTACCTGGCCAACTAGACCTCATGTATTTTCTATCTGGCTCTTCACAGTAAGATTGCTGATCCTGAAGTACTCTCAGCTTCCAGAATGGACTATACGGACAATCTAATTTCTCTCTCTCTCTCTCCCTCAAATATGTTTTTATTGATTTCAAAGACAGGAAGGGAAAGGGAGAGAGAGAGAAACATCAATGATGAGAGAGAATGAGGTCTGCCTCCTGCACGCCCCACACTGGGGATTGAGCCCGCATCCCAGGCATGTGCCCTGACTGGGAATTGAACCGTGACCTCCTGGTTCATGGGTCAATGCTCAACACTGAGCCACACCAGCTGGGCTAATTTATTTTTCTCTTAAATCTTCACAAAACCTGGAGTATTGCCCTGCATATAGCAGGAACCTAATAAGTATCCTATCTAATAAAGAGGGGATATGCTAATTGACCCTCACACCATCACAAAAGATGGTAGCGCCCACAGCCAATAAGGAGGGAATATGCTAATTGACTGCCATACCCTCGAAGATGGTGGCACCCACAGGCACAAGATGGCAGCGCCCAGTCCCCTCAGCCCTGCTGGCATGCCTGCCTCCAGAATCCCCCAATCCCCAAGCCCCCCAGCCGCCCAGGGCCGGCCCAAAGCACAGGCAGGCCTCGGATGGTGGCTGCCCAGCCACCTAGGGCCTCCTGAGGCTCAGGTAACCATGGCCGGCCGAGGCTTGCGCTGCTGGCAGTGGCAGCAGCAGAGGTGTGATGGGGCGTCGCCTTCCCCTAATCATCAGGTCACCTCCCGCCCTTGAGGCTCCTGGACTGTGAGAGGGGGCAGGCCGGGCTGAGGGACCCCTGACTCCAGTGCATGAATTTTCATGCACCGGGCCTCTGGTTTTAAATAAATGTTTGGCTTATAAGGAATTAATAGTGTCTGCTTATGTATATCAGTTTTCTGTTTGCAAACATTATCCCACCCAATTTGTCATTTACTCGTCACCATAACTTCTCCGCGCGGAGAAAGTAGGTCTCATTATCTACTGTTAGAAATTCAGGCACAGACACGGACTTGCTTATGGACACACAGCCAAACTGGGTCGTGAACCCAGACCTTTGGATTTCTGGCTCCAAAATACCTCATTGGCCTCTCTGTGCCTCCCTGCTTTCCCTTAAATTGAACTAAGATGCTGATAGAGCCCCAGATAAAAACACACACATCCAGTTAGTAAATGAGTCATTTATGCCCAGCTATGCCATGCTCATTTTTCATAGAAATGCAACTATTTTATGAGAACTAGTCGTTCAACATATTTCCATTTCTGAATTCAAAAAGTAATTTTAATATTAAATTTAAAAACTGAAGAAGTAACAAGCTTTACAAAATAAATAATCCCCTTTTAAAAATGGAGGAATTTTTTAAAAATATATATATATTATTAATTTTTTTACAGAGAGGAAGGGAGAGAGGGATAGAGAGTTAGAAACATCGATGAGAGAGAAACATCGATCAGCTGCCTCCTGCACACCCCCCACTGGGGATGTGCCCGCAACCACGGTACATGCCCTTGACCGGAATCACACCTGGGACCCTCCCGTCCGCAGACTGATGCTCTACCCACTGAGCCAAACTGGTCAGGGCTCAAAAAGTAATTTTAATATTAAATTTAAAACATAAAGAAGTAAAAAGCTTTACAAAAGAAATAATCCCCCTTTAAAAATGGAGGAAATTTTTTTAAACTTCAAAACATACAGAAAATGTGCGTTGGGAGGAGGGGGGAAGGGGGGACCATGGGAGATATCTGTAATAGCATCAACAATTAAAATATATTCTTAAAATACAGAAAATGGACATTTCCCACGCGGCTACCACTGACTCCCGGCTCGGTCCTTCTTACAAAGGCAGTTGCTCTCGCCTTTTCATTCGACATCTTAAACCTATTGATTCAAGTTAGCAGCTATCAGATTAAACCATAAGGAAGAATAATACGCCCCTACGGTATGTTCAGGCTGCCCAGGCCAAGTTGATCTAATTCAAGTCCATTATCTGCTCAGCAACACCTCTTTACCACTCAGTGCTGTTTACACAGCTGATGTGAAACATTGGGAAAAAGCAGAGAGGCGAGAATATAGGACATTTGTTTTATGTCTTCCTGTAAAAACCTCCTTTTATTCTGAATCCATTAAACAGCAGACTCATGAATTTTTAAACAATATCTGTAACGTCTTTGCATTTATATCAGAGAGCTACATTGTTTTCGATACACAAATAGGATTTTTTGTAAATACCCCTTTCTCTGAAATGGGTCACATGCTATATAGTTATGGGGCATCTATTAATTTCTGCCCAGTGAGAACGAACCGGCTTGTGGTCTGCGCCTCTTTGAGGTGTTCCAGCCCCTTTAAATTATGCATGAACTGAATGCAAATGGGAGGTTTCGATGTGCTAGGAAGCAGGTGGCCCTCTGAGCTGGAGGCTCACCTACTGGCGAAACACGCCATGAAGTCTACGTTCAGCTCTCCGTGAGCAACCAATAAAAGCCTGAGACTTAAAAACATCCATTTTTTTTAAAGGTGAAAATTAATATTTGTAAAGCCACTGGTAGAAGGCTTCTTGGAATGCCTGTAACCTCAGGGGCACGTGCCGAAGGCAGAGGTGACCTTGTTTCCCGGAGCGGCACCGTGAAGGGCACACACCTGGGTTGCAGGCCCAATCCTCGGCCCCGGTAGGGCACATGCGGGAGACAACCGATCGATGTGTCTCTCTCACATCGATGTTTCTCTCTGCCTCTGTCTCACCCTCTCCCTTCCACTCTCTCCAAAAAAAAAACAACAATGAAAAAATACCCTCTGGTGAGGATTAACACAATAAACAAACAAACAAATAAATAGAAATAAAATAACAACCATCAGCCCTGGCCAGTGTGGTCCAGTGGGTTGAGCATCATCCCAGGCACCAAGAGGTCTCCAATTTGATTCCCGGGTCAGGGCACATGGCCAGGTTGCGGGGTTGATCCCCAGAAGGGGATGTGCAGGAGGCAGCCAATGGATGTTTCTCTCTCTCTCTCCCCCCTCTCTCTTCCTCTCTCTCTCTTAACAACAACAACAACAAATCAATAAAAACATGGTTTTAAAAAAATTAAAATAAAATAACAACCATCATTTATGTTGCCCCTGAATCTGCGAGGTGGGCAGGGCTGCGGGAAGGCATGTCTCCAGACCACATGGTGGCAACAGGGGGCCAGCTCCAACAGGGCTGCCTCATGGGCAGCGGTTCTCAACCTGTGGGTCGCGACCCCTTTGGCGGTCGAACGACCCTTTCACAGGGGTCACCTAAGACCATCCTGCCTATCAGATATTCCCATGACGATTCCTAACAGTAGCAACATGACAGTGATGAAGTAGCAACGAAAATCATTTTCTGGTTGGGTCACAACATGAGGAACTGTATTAAAGGGCCAGAAGGTTGAGAACCACTGCATAGGGCCGCCCAGTGGGTGTGGGGGGGAGCTAGCCTGGGGTCTCCGCAGGTGGTTCCGTCCCAGAGGGGCTCAGCCTTCTCCCCCCACACAGCGCTGCTGGGCTCCCAGAAGTGTGTTCCAAGAGGCAGGGTAGACACGCTTCATGGCTCTTGAGGTCCAGCCCGGACCCTGGCACCAAATCCACGGTATTCAATTCCTCAGCCATCACGAAGCCCACTCAGACTCGAAGGAAGGGCCCAGAACGTCCGTCCGTCGGAAAGGAGCAGGCCAAGACCCCTGTGAGCTCTCTTCCCTCCATCCCGCAGGGCAGAGAGGCTGTCACTGGCTACTTCACAGCCATGCGGCCCTGCCTCTCGCCTCGAGACCCACAAACCTTTGGGTGGTCATATTTCATTTTTTATGTTATTATTTCATTTGTTTGTTAATCCTCACCCGAGGATATTTTTCCATTGACTTTTAGAGAGAGTGGGAGGGAGAGGGACAGAAACATCGATGTGGGAGAGACACATCGATTGGTTGCCTCCTGCACGCACCCCAACCAGAGCCGGGGAACCTGCAACCCAGGTACGTGCCCTTGACTGGAATTGAACCCGGGACCCTTCAGTCCAAGGGCCAACGCTCTGTCCACTGAGCCAAACCGGCTAGGGTGCGAGGTCATATTTTAGAATCCTTTACAACTTCGGCTTCTGATATCCCCTTTGCAAAATCTGTCTCCTACTTTCCTAAAATTGATGGTCTCTCTCACCAAGTGAGATTAAACTGTAAAAATAAAATGTTACAGCTGGGGCGGGGGGAGGAGGGGAGGAGGGGGAGGGAGGAAAGGGTGCGATGACATGTCCCTCCAGGGGGTGGCTGAGCCTTACCAACCCCCAGATGATTATGCATTTTTTTAAAGGCCTGATGCTTTTATTAAAATATATATATTTCATTGATTTTTTACAG
The DNA here is from genome assembly GCF_963259705.1 of Myotis daubentonii. Classification (NCBI taxonomy): domain Eukaryota; kingdom Metazoa; phylum Chordata; class Mammalia; order Chiroptera; family Vespertilionidae; genus Myotis; species Myotis daubentonii. Next base: position 135,579,032 of record NC_081861.1, read on the forward strand.
AGAGGAAGGGAGAGGGACAGAGAGTTAGAAACATCAATCAGCTGCCTCCTGCACACCCCCTACTGGGGATGTGCCCGCAACCAAGGTACATGCCCTTGACCGGAATCGAACCTGGGACCCTTCAGTCTGCAGGCCGACGCTCTATCCACTGAGCCAAACCGGTTACAGCTATGCATTTTGGTTTGCTTCAAAATGATGACATTCCCAGCTACACATTTACCGACACAGCTTAATTAAAAACAAAAACTGGCTATTTTTGGTGGCTTTTCTGGTAGTAAAACCATCAACATCTCCTTTGTTGAGCCTACGGCAATGGAAACATGTTCGAAGTTCTTATCATTTAACCCTGAATTTAAAGATATCACAGAAATCTTGTTTTCTGCTCCAATATAGATGATATCTATTAAGTCCTTCTGTTCTAAAGTGAAAATCTGTATGTACCTAAGCCAGAGAGCTATTTTGCTAAGAATCGACTTCCGTGATGAGATTTTATAATGGGCTTAAAAAGTAAGTTTTCAGTGTGTGACAAAATTCGTTTTTGAAATCTTAGTTTTGAGAGGGCCAGGAAATCAAGAGTCTGTGTATCCTCTAGTACAGTGGTTCTCAACCTGCTGGCCTTTACATACAGCTCCTCATGTTGTGACCCAACCAGAAAATGATTTTCGTTGCTACTTCCTAACTGTCATGTTGCTACTGTTATGAATCATCATGTAAATATCTGATCTGCAGGATGGTCTTAGGCGACCCCTGTGAAAGGGTCATTCAACCGCCAAAGGGGTCGCGACCCACAGGTTGAGAACCGCTGCTCTAGTAATAAGTGAAGGGCAAAGCTCACTTAGATGTAGGGACCAAGAGCAGCGAGGCCTGTGGGAAGTCTTCCTTTGCCTGAAAGAGACGCAAATGGGTTCATTGCACCAAAGTGATCATTTCACCATTTCTTCCTTTCTTTTTTTAAATACTTTTTATGGTTGTTTCTTTTTTCTTTTTAATACATTATTATTGATTTCGGAGAGGAAGGGGAAGGGAGAGAGAGATAGGAACATCAATGATGAGAGAGAATCATGGATCAGCTGCTTCCTGCACGCCCCCTACTGGGGATCGAGCCCGCAACCTGGACATGTGCCCTAGATGGGAATCGAACCGTGACCTCCTGGTTCATAGGTCGACGCTCAACCACTGAGCCACACCGGCCAGGCTTTTTACCATTTCTCTTAACAGCCAGAAAATGTTCTTCTAAAGATCAGGTTCTTAAAATTTACCCAAAGGGGAGAAAAAAAGAAGCCTGAGAAAGTCTAATGACTAATGATTTCTTCTCTAAAAATAAAACCCACTTTTGAACGAGGCAGCCCAGGCAGACACCTGCTCACACAGGCTTGGAGGTAGGAGGTTTGAGTAAGAGAATCACAGGCCAGCCCTTCCCACTCAGTTCTGGGCACAGGGTTTGCTGTCACACTTCTGGGAAACCTTCCAGATCAGTTGCTGTGCGATGGGCATGCCGAAGCCATCGGCTCCGAAGGTATATCAATTCCTCCCTCTGCCCAGCTCGGAGGGTGACATAATGCATTTGGGGAAGGCTCACATGTCTGTTAAAAGATGATTCATCGGGGCCAAAACTAGGACACTAAAATTCTACACAACGGTTTTGCATCTCCAAGTACTTAGGTGTTAAGGGAAACACTGGCCCTAGCTGGTTTTGCTCAATGGCTAGAGCATTGGCCTGCGGACTGAAGGGTCCCAGGTTCGAGTCCGGTCAAGGGCACATGCCTGGGTTGTGGGCTCGATCCCCAGAAAGGGGCGTGCAGGAGGCAGCTGATCGATGATTCTCTCTCATCATTGCTGTTTCTCTCTCTCTCTCTCTCTCCCTTCCTCTCTGAAATCAATAAAAAGTCTATTTTAAAAAAATAAAAAATAAAGGAAACATTGGACACGACATGGACTCTGTCAAGACTGGAGACAATATATAATCTTATCTAATAAAAGAGAAACATGCAAATTGGTGTCACTCCGCTACACCCACCAGCCAATCAGAGCGACTATGCAAATTAACCCAACAAAGATGGCGGTTAATCTGCACATGCAGGCGCAGAGCGAAGACTGAAGGCTCTGGCCGGAGTGAAGACTGAAGATTGAAGGCTGAAGAGGCTTGGCTTCTCCGCTGTAGCGGAGGAAAACCGGTGCCAGCAGCCAGGGGAAGGAAGGCCTATTGCGCGAATCTTCGTGCAGCGGGCTTGTAGTGGTAAAATAAAGAGAACCGAGCAAATGATGATCTTGTCACAGGTTCTTCATGCTGGGCTTGCTCAGTAATGGTCAGGCTGAAGTTCAAATATAAACCATCAACTCAGGATGGGATAGCTGTGATTTAAGCCAGTGCTACTCCAAGTGTGGTCCACGGACCAGCGGCATCAGCGGCATCTGGCATGACAGAAGCGCAGATTCTTGGGCCCCATCCCAGCGCTACTAAATCAGTGTCTCTGGGGGTAGATCCAGCGACCTGTGTTCTCCCAGCCCTCCACATGAGTCTTACGCATGCTCTAGTGGGAGAAGCCCTGATTCAGACTGTTGATAGCAGAAGAAGAAACATTTGGTTTACTCAGGCTTAACTCTACAGAATGCATACTAAAATGAGACATCATTCTTGTGTCATTTACATCTTTAAGAAATTGTCTAGAGCGTCGGCCTGCGGACTCAAGGGTCCCAGGTTCGATTCCGGTCAAGGGCATGTACCTTGGTTGCGGGCACATCCCCAGTAGGGGGTGTGCAGAGGCAGCTGATCAATGTTTCTCTCTCATCGATGTTTCTAACTCTCTATCCCTCTCCTTTCCTCTCTGTAAAAAATCAATAAAATATATTTAAAAAAACACACACACAAAACAAGAAAGAAATTGTCTAGGCCCCGCTGGCATGGCTCAGTGGTTGAGCATCGACCTATCAACCAGGAGGTCACAATTCGATTCCCGGTCAAGGGCACATGCCCAGGTTGCCCAGTGTGGGGCGTGCAGGAGGCAGCCGACCCATGATTCTCTTTCATCATTGGTGTTTCCCTCTCTCTCCCTTTCTCTCTGAAATCAATAAAAATTTTTTTTTTTAAAAAAAGGAAGCAGGTGACCAATGGGAGGGGGATGAACAGTTCCCTGCCCGAACCCTGTGACTGTCCCTGTCAATCCTATTACATCCCTATTTCACAGACTGAGAAATCAAGGCTTACACAAGGTCAAGCAACTTGGGGGGCTAGTTCCATAGCAACCCTCTGGGACCTCTGCCCTCTTCCACATCGTGCGCAGCAGCAGGCAGCAATGCCAGGGGTGACCCAGCTCAACGCCGCCACTCTCCCGGGTCATTGCCGCCTGTGCTTTTGAGTTTGAGTTCCTGGAATGGGTGGGGGCTTGATAAGAGGAACTTCAGGCCAAAACAGCTTCTGGGATGGTTGGTGGACTCCTAGTTATCAAAACTCCACCCATAGTGTCTGAGGCCTGGGTCTGTGGGAAAGAAACTCCCATCCCTTCCTGTTGGTGAGATTACAGAAATGTATGTCTACCACAGCAACCTTAGTAAATACGTTATGTTAACATGTCCACATGTTCCAAACCCGACCTCTTTGGACTTGATAAAATCAATCACACAGAATTCAGCTTTGTGTCTCCTATGAAACACATAGTAACTTCTGAATGAATGAATGAATGAATGAATGAATGAACATCGAGTTGACTCCTCAGGGGATTCCTTCCCCAGTTTCCAAGGGAATTTTTTCATTCATTCAATGAACACTTATTGAGCGCCTACTAGGTACCAGGCGCAATTCCAGGAAACGGGGATATAGCAATGCACACAACGGCTCTCAGTTGTCAACACTATTGCACTCAGATCAAGGGCTTAAACATTGGGCCTAAGGTAGAGAGGAATACGAACACGCTGCACACTGCTTTTGACTTCTAGCATCACTTCATTGCACGTGGCTCTTCTGTTACACGCCTGCTTTAAATTAGTCCACGGCGCTGGCCTGTGATGGGGAATACAATTCCAGGAGTGATGCTATCGAGTTTCTGGGAACTGCTGACTTGACACACCATCAAAGCCGCCTGCCCATGCACACGCCTAGAAAATAAAAGACCCCCTGCCCACATGGGCAGAAGCACGCAGACTATTGCTGCTGTATTTCATTCCCGCCACATAAAGGGGAGTGAGGGGTCCCAGAACTCACTGGAGAGACAGAAACTTAATTAAAACACATCCTTCATTGTCCAGGATTTGGGTAACACATGCTCTAGACCAGTGGTCGGCAAACTCGTTAGCCAACAGAGCCAAATACCAACAGAACAACGATTGAAATTTCTTTTGAGAGCCCAAATTTTTAAACTTCAATTATATAGGTAGGTACATGGTGATTCACTTCATTAGGGGACTCCTAAGCTGGCCTTTGCTAAAAACGTCCTCAATCTGATGGAGGGACGTTCGCTGAGGTCGACCCCTTCCAACTCTCCCATCCACACTCGTCTTGTACACTTGTTTCGTCCATCTCCTTTCCAAAAATCGACTTCTGCGCATGGGCCATGAAGTTTCAATCGCACTGTATGTGCGCGCCCGCACGTGGTATTTTGTGGAAGAGCCACACTCAAGGGGCCAAAGAGCCGCAGTTTGCCGACCACTGGGTAGGGCATCCCCTTCCTTTGTAATAGCTTCATTGTTTCGTCATTTACCAACGGTGGTTTCTTTGTGTTTCAGTCACTCTGGGCTAGAGGACATGGTAGGGTGCCACTACTCTCCCAAATCAGTATTTGTCCACACTCATAAAATATCTGAGAAGCAGATAGGCACTTACGTAAGCCTCTCCTTTCTCTAGATTGCCTTCTTTCTTCATGCAAACTACCTATCACCTACCAGCTTCCTATATTTTCGATGACGCTGCTGGGTGACTGTCAAGTAAATCATCAGAAAAGGCAACTTCATGGAAACTCCTGCACTTCCACGCAGTACAAGCTCCTGCGGGGACACCTTAAAGGGATACACGCATAATAGATGCCGTTGTCTTTCAGTCTTCATGACAGCGGCCGGCACAGCCAACCGTAACCAATGCCAATGCCTGCTCACCAAGCGCAGGTACTGGGCCAGGGAGCAGGGCGTGGGCAGCCCCACCAGCATCCATTGAAACTCTCCAGGTCCCATGGATCCCAAAGCCACCCTTTCTCTTCTGATCTTAGAAAGGTGGGCCAGGCCCGTGCCACTGATCACATAACCCAAGGGCAGAGTCAGAACAGCACCTCATTATCGAGCGCATTTCTAGTTCCGCAGCTAAATGCATTATTCACACTGGGCAAGATAAATAAAGACTATAAATAGATTCGTGTCCGTTTTTATTTCCCTTTAAATATGTTTTTCTTGATTTCAGAGAGGAAGGGAGAGGGAGAGAGAGAAACATCAGTGATGAGAATCATTGATCGGCTGCCTCCTGCACGCCCCCTACTGGGAATCGAGCCTGCAACCTGGGCATGTGCCCTGACCGGGAATCGAACCGTGACCTCCTGGTTCATAGGTCGACGCTAACCACTGAGCTACACCGGCGGGGCCATGTCAGTTTTTAAAATACATTCAGTACCTTACAAATTCGATCAAGTGGAAGAGTAAGATTTACAGATAAAACAACCATTCATGCAACACACTTTTATTGCGTTGAGGTGTTCAAGAAATAGAAGCCACAGTTTAAAAAAAGTAAAAGAAGCCACAGTTTACAGGGAGGAGCTCACAGATGCCTAAAGCAGGCCACCGAGAGGAAAGACACCAAACCTAGTCCGGAGGCCTCGAAGACTGTCTGGGGCACAGCAACACCTGAGCTCAGTCTTGACAAGTGTGAACAGAAGCTGAAGAAGGGGAGAGAGAGGGAAGAGTTTTCTGGGCAAGGAAAGTATGTTCCAGGGCAGCTACCGCAACCCGAAGGGACGAGCAGAGGATGCTCAGAGCAAGCTGAACTTGGCAGCACATTTGACAGTTTCTCTACAGGCAAAGCATCTATTTTTGGTCTATGATGATGTTGAACTTCTCCCCTGCTAAGCATTGCTGCATATTTATATCCAGGTTGTCTTTGATTAGCCTCCTACTGGACCATAGCTTTGTTTCCCCTGCATAAGTCCAATCACTCTTCTGGGTATATCTATATATATAAAGGCTAAGTGGCCAGCCGTATGTATGTCCGACCGTCCAACCGACCGGCCAGGAAATATGACACGCACTGGCAATTTAAAAATAAATGTTGACTCGCACATACGCAATACATATAAAGCTCTCGCTGGCACCAATCACACACGTGTTTTTCGATATGTCATTGTCAATCGTGAATTTGGTTGACACTTCTATTATAGAGAAAGGGCGAATAGCAATATTAAAATATTTCTGCCGAAACCGGTTTGGCTCAGTGGATAGAGCGTCGGTCTGCGGACTGAAAGGTCCCAGGTTCGATTCCGGTCAAGGGCATGTACCTTGGTTGCGGGCACATCCCCAGTGGGGAGTGTGCAGGAGGCAGCTGGTCGATGTTTCTCTCTCATCGATGTTTCTAACTCTCTCTCTCCTTTCCTCTCTGTAAAAACTCAATAAAATATAAAAATATATATATATTTCTAATTAATTTCCTTTCAATGTGCACATATCCGTGCACCAGGCCACTAGTTTTAAATAAGAGTTGAAATCCAAATATGCTTCTTTGGCTTATGTACCAACTTATCTCCTAGAACTCAAATCTTCACAGGTATTTTAACAGCTGTACTCTTTATCAAATTAAAAGGGAGGAAATAATTCCAACTTCTAGCAAAGCTCACAGAAAAGATTTCATGTGGTAGGAGCACAGAGCAGAGATGGTAAATACAAACAAAAAGAAAAAAAAAACCTCATCAGTAAGATACAGTAAAATGGGTTTTTAAAACTCTCATTGGAATATGTGAATTGATGCAACAAAAAATAATAAATCTGAGAAGGCATCGCATTTTATCAGTTCAAGTTTACTTCTCAAACATGGACCTTTCATTTTATTTTTTAATATTTCTCTAGCCAATCCTTTTTGAAAATAGATTTCTATTGATTTCAGAGAGGAAGGGAGGGAGAGAGAGAAACATCAATGATGAGAGAGAATCATGGATCGCCTACCTCCTGCACGCCCCCTACTGGGGATTGAGCCCACAACCCGGGCATGTGCCCTGATCGGCTAGGGCTTGAGTTTCTTTAGAATACATACAGAGAGGTTGCAAGCTGAACTATTCCATTTTGGTCTGGTAGATCTACCAGTGTCTCTATTGCTTTTGGACTAGCGGCAGCTCATGGACAAATATGGCAACTGTTAAGGGAGCCCTGCGGATGCGGGTAGAGGCAGAATGTGGTGATGTGGACGTGTGATCACCTCCAGGAAGCAGCTCTCCTAGATGAGATCCTTCTACACGCGCAATCAGATGATCAACTGCTATTCACTGCGGGGCCCATAGACATGAAATTCTGCAAAGGATCCTGAGCTATCTCGGCTTAAAAAAAAATCCAAGCAGTTTTCTTTTCCTTTATTAAAGCAAAGGAAAACATTTTCCCACACAAAACGGACCGCACTTCTTTGTCGACTAGTTCTTTCAACGGACTGTGCAGCTGTTCCTGAGGCAAGCTGTCTGGGAAGACGAGTTTTTTTCCTAAGGAAACAAAGTTTGCGTAACTTCTCATCAATACTAAGAAATAAAAGTTTCAGAGGTAGGTGTCAAGTTGATGAAACACTTATTTCTCCTCCGAGTCTGAGCAATCGCACATTCCCTATGACTAGATATGATTTAGGGATTGACTACAAAAAGGCTTTTTAAAAAAATATCCCTTTAGACTTGCATGCATGCATATACGCCTAACTAATGGACACAGACAACAGGGGGGTGAGGGCATGAGTTGGGGACGTCGGGGGGGGGGGGGTTATGGTGGGATAAGGACACATATGTAATACCTTAATCAATAAAGAAATTACCAAAAAATCCCTTTATGGAAGAACTTTCTTTTAAAAGAAATATTTTTATTGACTTCAGAGAGGAAGAGAGAGAGAGAGACATCAGTGATAAGAGTCACTGATCTGCTGCCTCCTGCACACCCCCTACTGGGGATGGAGCCCAAAACCCGGCCATGTGCCCTGATTGGGAATCAAACTGGGACCTCCTGGTTCATAGGTCGATGGCTCAACCACTGAGCCACACGGGCCGGGCTGGAAAAACTTTCCAAAGCAGGATTTTAGATGACAATTAGGCAGAAAACACTGCATCGCCATAGTCAGGTTCAGTACAAGGTTAATGCAGGTGGTTATGAAACTGGGTTTTCTATCCTCCACCTGTCACCTTTGCTCAAGTCCCAGGGCTTTCAGCCACAGAGAGCCACTTGGAGGCCCAGTCAAACCTAAAAAGGCTCAGAGGAGAAACTTTTCATTTTTCTGTTGCTTATCTACCCACATAATAATGACAACATGCCCTGACCAGTTTGGCTCAGTGGATAGAGCGTCGGCCTGCGGACTGAAGGGTCCCAGGTTCGATTCCGGTCAAGGGCATGTACCTTGGTTGCGGGCACATACCCAGTAGGGGGCATGCAGGAGGCAGCTGATTGATGTTTCTCTCTCATCGATGTTTCTAACTCTCTATCCCTCTCCCTTCCTCTCTGTAAAAAATAAAAAATAAAATAAAATAAAATAAAAAAAAAATATATATATATATATATAAAGAGACTGTTTAAAAAAATAATAATGACAACGAAAACAAAACAAAGAAAACCTTTGGTCTGCTTCCCAAGTTCCCAATTCCTTCCAAAGGTGTCACCACTATTCTAGCCTCTTCAGTCAATATGCCAGGGACATATAGACGAGCAAGCCACACGTCCAATTGTGGCAGAGCTACGCATAAAGGATCAGGCAATCAAGGTTAAGTGGCACCAATCACAGCCTTTCAAGGAGTCAGAAAATCCTTTGAGAAAAGAAAACATTTATTTATTTATTTACTTTTATGTTTGTACTGATTTCAGAGAGGAAGGGCAAGGGAGAGAGAGAAATAGCAAAGATGAGAGAGAGAACCGTTGACTGCCTGCCTCCTGCAGGCCCCACACTGGGGATCGAACCCACAACCCCGGGCATGTGCCCTGACTGGGAATGGAACCGTGACCGACTGGTTCATAGGCCGACGCTCAACCACTGAGCCCTGCCGGTCGGGTGAGAAAAGACAACGTTCAGATTGAGGCTTTTTTTTAAAAAATATATTTTATTTATTTTTTACAGAGAGGAAGGGAGAGGGATAGAGAGTTAGACACATCGATGAGAGAGAAACATGGATCAGCTGCCTCCTGCACATCCCCTACTGGGGATGTGCCCGCAATCCAGGTACATGCCCTTGACCGGAATCGAACCTGGGACCCTTCAGTCCGCAGGCCGACGCTCTATCCACTGAGCCAAACCGGTTTTCGGCCAGACTGAGTCTTGAAGAAATGAAAGTAGAGGAGCATTCAAGGAAGAGAAGAACAATGTGTGAGAGGAAGGCATGACATTTCACTGCGAATTCCAAATAGGTCAATGTCATCAGAGTAAAAGATGGATGTGGAAACGTAATAGAACTGGAATGGGAGTGTGAGCAGACCTTGCAGAACTGAATGTACTAAGTTTGACACGTACACAAGTGAGGAGCCCCTACAATGATTTGTCCAGAAGCATTAAAAAAAGACCAGTTTCAAAAGTTTGGATTATTACTCAGAATATATTCCTGTAGCCTCCTGCATATACATCCTCGCCCTGTTGACATGGGCTTTGTCATGTGACTAACTTTGCCCAAAGGAATACGAATCTAACAAAAGCTTTAAGTATACTTTGCCCCACTATCATGACCATGAGAAGAGCATGCTCTAAAAGGCCTCTGACACTTCGGCCTGGGCCCCATAATGAGACCCATGCTGTAGATGAGAAGCCTGGAATTCGGAGCATGGCCCATGGATTCCAATACCTAGAACCAAGCTCCACCAAGCTGCCCCGTTAGCCAACCCAACGAGCCATTTTAGCTGGTCCAAAAACGTCTGCGCTTATGCTTACTGTCATAAATGACTACACTGGGAATGATTTGTTACACGGCTTTACTGCAACAAGCGCTGACTAATACATCATGTTAGGAATCTGGAAACAATTTTCACCTCCCAGATAACCCTGTACCCTTCTTCTTTCAAATCCAAAATACCAAGAAGATATTCTTTTCTTCTCCCCTGGGAAAGGAAGGGTGTATAGGGACTCTTCTGTGATTTATACACATTCTGAGCTCACTTGCTGCTTCTGAGACCACCATCCCTGAAAACCCCAAAGCAAGTTTGACTGCCAAGCACTTATTCATCCAAAGGGAAGATGTTCTTTTGATCCTTCCTTAGAATTGGATTACTGGAACAATCTCCTAACCAAATATCCCTGAATCTGGTTTTGCTCAGTTTCCATTCACCCTGAAGTCTATGTCTAGACTATTCTTTATATATATAATTGATTTCAGAAAGGAAGGGAGAGGGAGAGAGAGAGAAACATCAATGATGAGAGAGAATCACTGATTGGCTGCCTCCTGCACACCCCACACTGGGGATCGAGCCTGCAACCCGGGCATGTGCCCTTAACTGAGAGTGGAACCCTGACCTCCTGGTTCCTAGGTCAACGCTCAACCACTGAGCCATGCCGACTGGGCCTAGTGCAGGGGTGGGCAAACTTTTTGACTCGAGGGCCACATTGGGTTCTTAAACTGGACCGGAGGGCCGGAACAAAAGCATGGATGGAGCGTTTGTGTGAACTAATATAAATTCAAAGTAAACATCATTACATAAAAGGGTACGGTCTTTTTTTTTTTTTTTTTTTAGTTGTATTCATTTCAAACGGGCCGGATCTGGCCCGCGGGCCATAGTTTGCTCACAGCTGGCCTAGACTCTTCTTAAACACCACCTTCATGTCACCTCATCTCACAGTCTGCAAGGGTTCCCATTACACAGCATTTCAGATTCAATTCTGCCTTGTTTCCAAACCCCACCAAGTAGTTTAACCTCTTGCCTGTTTGCGTCCCAGGCTGATTCTCTATGCCATGGCTTTGTTCGGGCAAAAGAACTCTCCCCCAGAGCCCCATGTGGAAGATTCACTTCTTCTACCCCATCCACAAAACTTCATTTCCCGCCACCTTTAATGTAGCGACCGCCCTCCCAGGCTTCCTAGAGCTGCAAGGACTGTGCCTGTTCCTATGACAGTTTTAGCCTCTTCGGCATCTAGTTAAGCACTTGCTTGGTATAAAAGTCTATACAGTATGTATATCTTGTCTTTTCAACTACCTTGAAACCTTCCTGCAAGCCAGAACTATGTCCAATGTTATATATTCGCTTGCCCCTTTCCCCCAAAGTTCTGTGCAGAATGGCTGGACACAACAGGCAATGGATATTTGTTTGATACCCTAAAATAGGCTTTCATTCGTTTAATATATACTGACTGAGCCCTGTGTGCCAGGCACTGTGATAGGTAACGGTGACTAAACCATTGCCTATGGCAGTGATGGCGAACCTATGACACGCGTGTCAGAGGGGGCACGCGAACTCATTCTTTTGGTTGATTTTTCTCTGTTAAATGGCATTTAAATATATAAAATAAATATCAAAAATATGTCTTTGTTTTACTATGGTTGCAAAGATCAAAACACTTCTATATGTGACACGGCACCAGAGTTAAGTTAGGGTTGTTCAAAATGCTGACACGCCGAGCTCAAAAGGTTCGCCATCACTGGCCTATGGCCTCAAGAGTTTTACAATTTACAGCAACAACAAATAAGTACACAAAAGGAAGCATTACTCTCTTTATCTGATTTGCTGTGTGTGTTTTTAATAAAACTTTTTAAATATATTTTTATTGATTTCAGAGAGGGAGGGAGAGAAACATCAATGATGAGAGACACCCCGCACTGGGAATCGAGCCCGCAACCTGGGCATGTGCCCTTGACCGGAATTGAACCTGGGACCCCTTCAGTTCGCAGGCTGAAGCTCTATCCACTGAGCCACACCAGCTAGGGCTGCTGTGTGTATTTTAAATGTTATATTCATTGCTGGACTAAAAAGATGGAAGAGGATCATGACGGATGCATTTCCTGAAGTCGCAGCCATGTCCTACCCAGAGAAGTTTCCTAACCTAATTGCCACCACTCTGGGCGCATGATAGTCAGTCCTTGTTTATTTTCTTCGCAGAGGCTGTGGGTTAGGCCCAGAGGGCATCCGAGGAGGGAACCTTCTGCTCAAACCCACTATTTATAGTTTCCCAGTTTCCCAGAAACAAATATTTAAATGTGTTTTCTCAATTCTCCCCTTGTCATCTGACAAAAGTGTAGCAGCTTCCATAATCTATCAAAGAGGCAGCATATTATGTTACAAAATCAATGCGCTAAGTAATGGAATTGCATTTTCTAGGTACACTGTCTGCTTGTTTGTTTCTTCTTCTTATAAATGGAGAGCCCATCTAAAGAACGGAATCTTTGTATCTGGCACATTTTCAGGGAAATTTAAAGTCCGACTGTAATTATGACAAAGAACTCAGTAACAGAATTTTAACGTAACGCTGCCAAAGAGTCCAAAAAAAAACAACTCCGCTGTATTTAACAAAAGTTAAACCTCATTGAAGACCACTCCCAGCCTCCAATTTTTAAAAAAATATATTTTATTGATTTTTTACAGAGAAGAAGGGAGAGGGAGAGAGAGAGTTAGAAACATCGATGAGAGAGAAACATCGATCAGCTGCCTCCTGCACACCTCCCACTGGGGATGTGCCCACAACCAAGGTACATGCCCTTGACCGGAATCGAACCTGGGACCCTTCAGTCCGCAGGCCGATGCTCTGTACAATGAGCCAAACCAGTCAGGGCAGCCTCCAATATTTTCAATCGCACTGTAATGAAGATACGAATTGGCACGCTGGCTACTTCAAATGCAATTTGACAGTAATTATGGGAGTGGACGTTTCACCATGTACGTTAATGATTTACCCAACTCCTCGTTCACGTCCAGGGTGGTCCCCAGGAGTGACAGATGCCAAATGAGAAGTGCAGTTGATGACCCTACTGGGTCAAAGCCCTCAAATGACCAAGAAGGATAACTACATTAATAGTTATGGTGACAGACCTAACTCGTTTGGCTCAGTGGATAGAGCGTCGGCCTGCAGACTGAAGGGTCCCGGGTTCAATTCCGGTCAACGGCACATGCCTGGGTAGTGGGCTAAATCCCCAGTAGGGGGCGTGCAAGAGGCAGCCGATCCATGATTCTCTCTCATCATTGATGTTTGTCTCTCTCTCTCTCCCTCTCCCTTCCTCTCTGAAATCAATAAAATATATTTTAAACAATCAAACTGGTGAAAGAGCATCAAAAAATTCATTATCTTCCATTCTCAATCTTTCCATTTTAAGGAGTGTTTTCCAAGGAAAGTGAAGTCTTCCCTTGTGCCTGTTGGTGGGGAAAAGTCTGAAACGTTAAAGAACCAGCTCTATTGACAACCCGCTGGCGACTAAAACGGGCATCTAAGAAACTAAAGGCAGCAGGATCCAAGCAAGAGTGGGGAAGACTGAGATGACAAAATTACATTTCTCTGGGACCACTTCCCAGCGCTGTGATTAAAAATAATAACACTAATGATATTAAAAAGCTGCAGTACGCCACCAGGAAGGAGTCGATGGCAGGAAACCCCAATGTAGGGGAAGCTGGACCTCAGCGAATCACACCGAGGAGTGACATTCTTGGTGACATGGACGAAAAGGGGCCACGTGCTAACCCGAGTTGCTCAGGGGAGGCCAGCGTGGCGGCCTTGCCAACGCAGAGGCCTCAGGAACCACAGAGGACGCGCGGAAATGAGAAGTTTTAATTACAAAGCACTTGATGGTGGCACTTGACGGGTCCCCTCCCTGACAGAGGTCCATCTCTACCTTCACTGAGCCCGTCTATTGTCTTTTTGCTTCTGTGAGAACATATTGCTGGAATGTCAATGTCATTTTCCTTTTGCCAGACCCTCAAAGCACAGGCACCGCTCTGTGGAGACCACAGATCATCATTGTCACCAAGTTCATTGCTGACTGTTAAGGATCCTACACCCAGCTACTGCAAAGAAGTATGTGTCTATCGTTTTACTTTTTATCCAATCCCAGAGGGTTTCCCCTGCTTTGCTTTCTCCCGCCTCCCTAATCAATCACGAATGGCTTTCATGTGACCCACATATGTCTCCTCTTTTCATTGTTCTATAGAAAACAAGGTGAAAAACCGCCATTCTCCAGAGTATTTCAAATTGTTGAGGTTCTGCTTCCAGGCAACTGTCGACAGTTTGGCTCAAATCAACTCACAAAAATTCCTCACAGGTGTGAATGTTTCTTACGTTAACAGTGATCATCTTTGATCTTTAAATCACTTTGAACGTTTCTGCTAAACTCTTTCCTAAAATATATTTTTATTGACTTCAGAGAGGAAGGGGGAGGGAGAGAGAGAGAGAAACATCAATGATGAGAGAGACTCATGGATCGGCTGCCTCATGCATGGCCCCTACTGGGGATCAAGCCTGCAACCCAGGCGTGTGCCCTTGACCAGAATCGAACCCAGGACCCTTCAGTCTGCAGGCCGACGCTCTATCCACTAGGCCAAACCAGCTAGGGCTGTAATAGCAATTTTAAAATGAATGTTTATTTTTGCTTATTCTCCCCCCCCACTCCACCACCCCCATCCTCCTGCCACCTCCATTTTCTATGGTTTCCTGAGAACTATGGTTCTCAAATGAGGATAATTTTGTGGCCCCCCCAGGGGGCACTTTTCAATGTTCTGAGACATTTTTGGTTGCACAGCTGAGGAGGAGGTGGAGGAGGAGGGAAAATGGGACTGACATCTAGTGGGTGGAGACTAGAGATGTTGCTAAACATCCCACAATGCACAGGACTGCCCACATCATAAACAATTATCCGGCCCCCAAAGTCCATGTGCTATGTAACACCAATCCTGGTCCAGACTCGCACTCACAGCCCCTGATTTGGGTATAACCTATGGAAAAGGAATGGTACCTATGTCTTCTCTATTTGTGTAATGACCACGATGGTAGTATAGAACTATAGGGTGTCCCAAAATTCACGCAAGAAGTAATTTTGATAGAAAACACAGGTTTATAATTAAAAATTGTAATTTTTTATTGATTCATAAAGTATACAGTATAGGGTTATGTATGGAATAGCACATCGGGTCAACGGCCTCCACGGCTTTGCTGGCACATACGCAAAGCCGTGGTCTTCATTGGTCTTCATTGTCCCTGCTCCTGGGCCATCATTGGTACTTGGTCATGCTTATCAAATTGAAGGGATTGACATCAAAGGGCAACAGATATTAGAATCTGATTCAATAAACCAAGTCAAATTAGGCTTTTATTTTTTGTCGTTGTTGTTGTTAATGCTCATGCAAAATTCAAATCTTGCATGAATTTTGGGACACCCTATATATCTACTGTATATCTACTGCAGGAACCTCATGTGGCTGTTACGGGAAAATTCTGACTTTTTTGGAAGGAGAGGACAAAGAAATAACTTTATTCATTTTAGTTAAAACATTCTTGGCACGCCAAAAAGTTAAAGTATGGTTGGAATACGATCCTATTTTTAAATGGCTGGGTTGTGACATCTGCAAAAAACAGGAGCATCAAAGTCATCAATCACTGATTGTGCTGGAATTTTCCTCACCCTGACTCGCTACCTCTGCCCCTTATTGTCCTCTACTGATAGGAGGCGCTTCCTGAGGGGCAGTGATGCTCAGAGGCCTTCTGAGGGCACAAGGAAGCCACCCAGTGGGCAATGAAGAGAACTCCAGTGGGGCTCGAGTCTTCCTCCGCCTTTACTCTTTATTATTTTGGTTAATGCTCACTCAGAGGATACTTTTCCATTGATTTTTAGAGAGAGTGGAAGGGAGAGGGAGAAGGAGAGAGAAACATCAATGTGAGAGAAACACATCGATTGGTTGCCTCCTGCGCGCACCCCAAACTGCAACTGAGGTACGTGCCCTTGACCGCAATAGAACCCAGGACCCTTCAGTTCTCAGGCCGACGCTCTAACCCAGCCGTGGGCAAACTACGGCCCGCGGGCCAGATCCGGCCTGTTTGAAATGATAAAACTAAAAAAAAAAAAAAAAAAAGACCGTACCCTTTTATGTAATGATGTTTACTTTGAATTTATATTAGTTCACACAAACACTCCATCCATGCTTTTGTTCCGGCCCTCCGGTCCAGTTTAAGAACCCATTGTGGCCCTCGAGTCAAAAAGTTTGCCCACCCCTGCTCTAACCACTGAGCAACACCAGGGCGTCCTTCCCCCTTTAAGTAAATCTCCTCACCGTCTATTTATTTTCTCTTTATATCTCTTTTCTGAAAGTCCAGCTAAATTTTTTGTAAAAGAGCCCTGATCTCACTTAAATTTCTTTGAAGATTTGTGTAATCCTATCCCACTGCTCCAAGTTCTCTCAAGGCAGTGGAATTCAGACAACAAAAAGCAGTCAACATAGTAAGGTACAAAACACAGGTGGTGAAATAGCCCAAGAAGACAGGCATCTCACCCTTGGGATTCTGGGTAAGCCACACCGGATTCCTATCCTGGGAGACGAAACACGGTGCCCACAGCAGTCCATGCTGGTTTGTATAATAATCCTTGCAAGTACGTAAATAAACCAAATGGCTGCAAGTAGAAGTCCTGTGAGCTCTTCTTGTGACTAAGAACTTAAACCCCCAATCTTCTCCTGGGCTTGGAGACATTGGAAGACAAAGTTTTAAGTGAAATGGGAAAACCGGTAAATATCACTGACGCACCCATATTGCTCAGGTAGTATTTATGAGCCCTGGAATAATCATTCTGATTATTCCCAGTTCATTTTAACAAGGGATCTTCCCGCCCCCCCCCCCCCCCCAACACACACACACTCTCTTAATTAGGTGCCGGTGTGCAAACAAAAGCCTATACTAGCACGGAGATAGAACACAATGAATAAAATGAGAGCATTTCTCTCTTTGAAGTCACTGGATAGTAGTCTAGATATAGAATACAATGGTTCCCTGTAGCCTGAATGTGAATGCACTGTTAATAAAACCTCAATACGATTTCAATGGCCACTGTTTGCAATTAGGGGCAGCAAACCTAAAATCAACTCAGCTCCTCTGCGTTCTTATAATGCATCTCAACTGAAATGCTTGCCATGTCTGTTTCAAAGGTAGTGTTGTCTCCTCTGACGTTTAGAGGAAAAAATTTCTAAATGCGTTCAAGTGGCTCTAAGGCAAAGGACACGTGCAAAGGAAATCCGTTTTCTTACTGCTCAGCGCGCAGGAGAAATATTTCAGATTCTAAAGGATGTGAGAAGTGTGGGCCTTTAGAAACAATCAGTCTCCTTAAGCTAGACTGTAAAAGTCTATTCAACTACAATTAGTGTCTAAATTTAAATCCCCGTCTGTGGTTAGAATAGAGATGCGAAGCTAGGAATCCGGCTGCTGTCCGCACCTACGTGGTCTTTAATTGAGGCACCTTATTTATTTTCCAAGAAAAGATTCAAATAGATTCAAAGGCATGGGATGTTCACAGGCAAGGCTAGAAGGCTGGCTCCTTGTTGTATGTGATAATTAGCATATGGAATCATAACTTGGACATGTTTATGCCTGAAACACTGGACCTCATTTTGAAATGCTCTTAAGGATTAAACTCGGCAGTAGACAGACCCTAAGGTGACCCCAAATGAGTCCCACTGTGGTGTTGACATATTTCATCATAATTAATTTTTGAAGGTAGTAATAATTACAAAAGTGCTTAGTGTTACAAAGCATAAGGTACTGCTATACAGTGAGTTACGGGGTGGGGGGGGGGGCAGCGGGACGGAGAGGGGTGAAGGCAGGGAACAATGCAGTTCTATATACTAGCCAAGTTTCAAGAAAAGTACGTACTCAATGTGAATTCAGATCTTCAAGATGCTACGATATGAAAACAACCTAAGTGCTTGTCCATAGATGAATGGATAAAGCAAATGTGAGATACAGATACACACACACACACACACACATGCACACACATGCGCGCGCACACACACACAGAGGAATATTATTTGGCCTTTAAAAAAGAAGGAAATCGGTGGGGTGGGGCCTGGAGTGTGACGGAAGGAGGGTGGGCACTTCTTAAAGGTACAGCCTCTGAGCTACTCTCGCGTGTTTATACCAGCAATTGTTTTTCACAAACTACTAAAACTGCAGCTCACCAAGAAAAATATTAAAAAAAAAAGAAGGAAATCAATCCCTGGCTGATGTCACTCAGTTGGTTCGCCTCGTCCAGTGCACCAAAGGGTTGCCAGTTTGATTCCCAGTCAGGGCATATGCCTGTGTTGCAGGCTCCATCCCCTGTGTGGGGCATGCAGGAGGTGGCCCATCGATATTTTGCTCTCACATCTATGTTTCTCTCTCTCTCCCCCCCCCACCTTCCTCTCTAAAAAAAAAAAAATCAATAAAGATATTTTTTAAATAAAAGGAAATCCTTTTGACAACATAGATGAACCTGAAACACATTACGCTAAGTGAAATAAGCCAGACAGAAAGACAAATACTGCATGATCTCACTTATATGTGGAATCTAAAAAAGTTAAACTCAAGCAGAGAATAGGACGGCAGTTATCTGCAGGGCTGAGGGCAATGGAGAGATGTTGGTCAAAGGTTATAATGCTTCAGTTACACAGGCTGAATAAGTTCTGGAGATCGAATGTACAGCATGCTAACTACAGTTAACAATACCATATTGTATACTTGAACTTTGCTAAGAGAGTAAATCTTAAGTGTTCTCAACACACACACACACAAAATGGTAACTATATGAAGTGATGAATATAGCTTGATTGTGGCATAATTTTACAATACATACGTATACCAAAACATCAGGTTTCATACCTTAAATATATACCATTTTTATTGTCAGTTATGCCTCAATAAAGCTTTTTTTTTTTTTAAGCCCTTCTGCAATCACTATAATCCTGTGCAATGGAAATTTAAAATCTGGTGCAATTTGAAAGAAGGGTGAAAATGACCCCAGAATTGGTCCATTCAAGGCTGATGAGTCATGGTGAAGGAGGGAAGAGGTGGGTCTAATGAGAGGCTGAATCACAGCCATTCGGAGGCTCTTTCTGTGCAAGTTTAATGTGCTAAATTGGCTAGTCATTGGTAATTTGTTTGGCCTGAATTCTCATAAGGCACCAACTTGAATAGCGGCGGGCTTGTTTGATACGAAACGCAAGTGTGTGATCTGAGGAATCACATTATAATTGATCAACTGATCTAATTTTTAAAGCTCTATCTTCTCATTCCTTTGACAACTGTAATGAACACATTCAAAGGGTCAACCAGACTGATGCCCAGGCCAGAACTTTCATGGGAAGAAAAAGCAGGTTTTCCTTCCCATTAAAATCAAAATCAATGTATTGATCAAGGCCGCAGCTTACCTGGAAATGGATGTGTCGTCAAGAGTGTTACGTTTTCAAGGATGTTTTAAAAGGCAGACAGCACCCGAACATCAAAGCGACATGATTTTCTAAAGGAAAAAAATAGCTTCTACAGGAAATCCTTTCATCTTCTGTGGCATTCACTATCAAAGGGCCAACAGGCCCTTCTTTTTGTTCCTTCCTTTTTCAGGGAGAATTTGTCTTTAAAATGTGTGTGATAAGCTACAGATCATTCCGATCCCTCGGATGCAGAAGCCAGAGGTCTCGGGCTGGCGAGCAGCTTGAGAGGAGTCCACTGCCCACCTCGACAGCAGGGAAGTAGAGGATGAGCCTGGCAGAGGGTCCACTCACCGGAGAAGGACCCCTCAGGAGCACCCACGACAGGACTGGCATAAGGCCTCCGTGTCCCCGGGCGGCCCTCCCGGGGATGCATCTGCCACAGCCTCCACAAGTCCCCGGGCAAGAGTCACTGTTGTGAATGGTGGCATTTCCCTCTGGAAATCCCTTTTAAAAAATGCAAATCCGCCCTAAGCAGTTTGGCTCAGTGGATAGAGCGTCAGCCTGCGGACTGAAGGGTCCCAGGTTCGATTCCGGTCAAGGGCATGTACTGCCTTGGTTGCAGGCTCGATCCCCAGTAGGGGGTGTGCAGGAGGCAGCCAATCAATGATTCTCATCATTGATGTTTCTGTCCCTCTCTCCCTGTCCTTTCCTCTCTGAAACCAATAAATAAATAAATATATATATATATATAAAGAATTATCACTGTGTTCGTGCAGTAAATGCCCCAAAAAATTAGTGCCACCAAATGCAAAAAGAATAATAAAGTGCCCATAATGAGGTTATAGCAGGTAGGAGGCGCAGGGAGAGAGCAGGCATGCTTTCATCTGCGTCAGTTATTGAGTTAGAGGTTCTACATGTTTTATACCTTTCCAACGACCCTGCACAGATAGCGTCCTCTCAGCTTTTTTTGGAAACAGAACTGAAGCTCAAAGATAATTTCCCAGAGCCCTTGTGTGCCTGCGCCTCATTGCCATGCCCGCACATCTTCTCGGTAGCATGCTTTGTCCTGGATTTAAAGTGGTACCAGCTTCGGATTCAGACTGAAACCGAAAAGACCGGGCCGAGGCCCAGGCCTCGCTGATTTGCGGCATCTTGCCCTCGTTCCCGGCATGCCTCTGGCCTTGGCCTCCTTTGAGATGTGCTTTATGCTCCCATCAGCCATGTCCAACATCAGGCCACAGATCCAACAGGCAAATCTCAGCATCCCAGGCCAGCAGCCTTGTTTGCCTGACTCCTCTCGCCTCCTCGGCCTGAGCTGACCTCCTCCTGTTGTGTCCCTGCTCCCCAACAATCCTTCAGCAACTCTTTGCTCCTGGGCCAGGCACAGGGGGGAAACCATTAGCCTATCTTGCGCTGGGTTAACGGTTTCTCTGACCCCGTGGATGTCATCCTTCCTGCCCCGCTGCCACCCACACCACAGAAGTTGGCCTGGGTCAACAGCTCCTGTTCAGTAGCAGCCTCTCCGTCACCCTCTCTCCTCATGTCAGCCAAGAGCTCCCACTTAATAATAACCTTCAAGCCCGGCCGGTGTGGCTCAGTGGTGGAGGGTTGACCCATGAACCGAGAGGTCACGGTTCCATCCCTGGTCAGGGCACATGCCTGGGTTATGGGCTCCATCCCCAGTGGGGGTAGGGGGTGTGCAGGAGGCAACTGATCAATGATTCTCATCATTGATGTGTCTCTCTCTCTCCCTTCCCTTCTCTGAAATCAATAAAAAACTTACTTTAAAAATTTGCCCTAACTGGTTTGGCTCAGTGGATAGAGCATCGGCCTGTGGACCGAAGGGTCCCAGGTTCGATTCCGGTCAAGGGCATGTACCTTGGTTGCAGGCACATCCCCAGTAGGGAGTGTGCAGGAGGCAGCTGATCGATGTTTCTACCTCTCTATCCCTCTCCCTTCCTCTCTGTAAAAAATCAATAAAATACATTTTTAAAAAATTAAATAACAATAATAACCTCCCATTCCTGGCACACCCCAAGCAAGGCTCATGGGTCTGCACTCGCCAATGGCACCTTGCTGGCTGCGAGGTTCTCATTAGCAAAGACGCTACTTCACTCTCTTCCTCCCACTGCAACTCTGGGGACCTTCTGCTTCCTGCTTATCGATGTGGACTCTGACCCTTTTCCTTTGCTCTTTCCTACGCCACTTGCATAGCTCCGTCTCTTGACTTTGACCTTTTCTCTCTCGAATTCTTCAACTCTGTGCGGACGAGCTCCACTCCACAGATTCTCTATTTCAGCCGGACTCCCGGCTGCCAGTCCCTCCTGGGGCCCGCCTCGGAGCCCCTCTGAGCTGGGTCCAAGTCCTTTCCATCTCAGGGCGCAGAGGAACCCTCATTGCCAACTGCGGCCGGAGCAAATCCTGATTCTCCTAAGACCTGAGGAGAATTCAGTAAGTGCAGTCCTCCCAGCCTGTGAGCTTGGTTGGGCAGAAGACACTTCTTACTGCCCATTCCCTAGCATTACATAACATTCCTTGTCAGCGGCAGCTCTCTCTATTGTTTTCGCTTCTTTCTTAATAAATAGCTAGCAGAGAAAACCAAGAAGGGACATTATCAGCATCAAATCACACGAAGGGCCTCTTCCAATCACAAGATGAACTTGAAACCCAATCCAATTCTTCACGTTTCTCCAGATAAGATAGCAGAGCTTCTCCAACTTGCACAGTCATTGAGGCACCTATGAAATGCAGACTCTGGTTCCCTGGGGGGGGGGGGGGGGCGCAAAAGGGCTCCCTGGTCATGCCCTGGCTACATCAAGGCCCACACTCTGAGCAGCAGAGCCCTAGCTCCCCCCATCCCTGCGGCTGGAGTTATATCTGGCCTCTTCCTTAAACAGTACACACGCCATCACACAGCCCTGGGCTCCGATTCAAACCAAAGCTCTTTTCCTGAAATATCCCATTTTATAATGCATTTAATAAGCAAAACCACTTGTTTTCAAACATAACAATGATTTCTTTCTTCAAAGCTATGGAGGGGAGCCTGAAATAATAGACACGAGTTGTTTCTTGCAACAAAAGAAATACAGGATCAGAGAGGGTGTGAATGACAAAGAGGCATGGAAGGGGAGGTTACCGGGCAATCTGGCAAAATGAAAGTCACCGAATTCTGCGGCTGGAAGAATAAAGGACCCCCCAAGACAGGACCCCACGGGGGAGGGAGGCCAGGTCAAGCCCTCCATTTCAGACTATTGACTTGACTGAATCTAGACAGATAAGAACGTCACTTGTCTATTATCTTGAGGTCAAGCAACTTTTACTGGCTGAAGTTTTCCCTTTTGTATCCACCTAAATCTTTGAGCTTTCATGTAATTGATTCTTACATACTCATCAATCGAAGGCTACCTGGTTACTCACTCTTCTGGCTATAGCATATGATTTCTAAATTTTTATGATTTTTTAAAATATATTTTTATTGATTTCAGAGAGGGAGAGAGAGAGAGAAACATCAATGATGAGAGAGAATCACAATCACTGATCGGCTGCCTCCTGCACGCCCCCTACTGGGGATTGAGCCCACAACCTGAGCATGTGCCCTGACCTGGAATCGAACCATGACCTCCTAGTTCATAGGTAGATGCTCGACCACTGAGCCACGCTGGTCAAGCTTCCCTATAATTTTCATTGCTGATCAGTGGGTGGTCTGTCCTCTCTGAGCCCAGTAACCTTTATTAAAAGCCATACTGGATTGAAGATGCTTTAGGTATCAAATTTAAAAAATAAAAATGGAGCCCTAACCTGTTTGGCTCAGTGGATAGAGCGTTGGCCTGCGGACTGAAAGGTCCCAGGTTCAATTCCGGTCAAGGGCATGTACCTGGGTTGCGGGGCACATCCCCAGTAGGAGATGTGCAGGAGACAACTGATCGATGTTTCTCTCTCATCGATGTTTCTAGCTCTCTATCTCTCTCCGTTCCTCCCTGTAAAAAAAAAATCAATAAAATATATTTTAAAAAAAAGAAATGTTGAGACGAAACCAGTTTGGCTCAGTGGATAGAGCGTTGGCCTGCGGACTGAAGGGTCCCAGGTTCGATTCTGGTCAAGGGCATGTACCTTGGTTGTGGGCACATCCCCAGTGGGGGGTGTGCAGGAGGCAGCTGATGGATGTTTCTCTCTCATCGATGTTTCTGACTCTCTATCCCTCTCCCTTCCTCTCTGTAAAAAATTAATAAAATATATTTTAAAAAGTAAAAATAAAATAAAATTGGAGCTGACTTAAAGGGAATGTATTCATCCACATAACTGAAGAACTCGGAGACAGGATGGTGCCAAGAACCCCGTTTCCCTTGGGCACCCCACACTGCCATTGCCAACTGCTGGCCGCATCTGGGGCCAGCCCCCTTACCCCTCCGAGTCTAGGATACTGATAGCCAGGGGCTCTCGGAGCTACTGGCGTCCTCATTTGCACTTGAGAAGAGGGGCATCTCTTTTCAAAACTCTCAAACAAAAGCCCTGAACTTCAATGATGAAACCAAGTCGCCATATTGCATCCATTGAAAGATACATGTTTTTTATATTGTAACATCTCTGAAGTAAAACATTATTCCAGGGTTTTTCCTCATTTTTTTCTTAATGATCCCTAAAAGAGTGTGTCCTTTTTGGTCTCTAACAATGGGACAATAGGTCTAGACCAGTCAGGAATTATGCCCTAGAACTTGGGCGGGCGGGGGGGGGGGGGGGGGGGGGGGCGGGGGCGGGGGGGGGGATATCTGCCATTACCCATGGGGGAGTGTGGGATGAATGTTGGGAAGACAATGAAATGTTCTTTAAATCACTAGTCCCATACTAACATGGAAAAACCCCCCTAGTGCAAAATCATTCTTTCTTTTATCCATTCACTTATGCATTTAGTGAATTCCAACAATGAGCTGGTACTCCTCATGGTACTAGGATATAAATGATGAGATACAGATCTTGCCATTGACCTACTCACACGCTATACTGACTTTTACATTGTTATATATATACATAGATATAATAGTTAAGTAATAAAATTATAATATTATAATAATTTCTGAGTCATGTTGTAGGAATAATCCTAATATATAAAAAGCCAGGGGCCTTCACGACCGAAACAATCGGTTGGACGACGGAACAGCAGGCTGTGTGGGGCGACCAGGCCGGCAGGGGGCTTAGTGAGGGACGACCAAACGACTGAACAGCAGGCTGTGTGGGGCAACCAGGCCGGGGGGGGGGGGGGGCAATTGGGGGTGACCAGGCTGGCAGGGGGGGCAGTTGGGGGTGACCAGGCCAGCGGGGGCGGGGCAGTTAGGGGTGATCAGGCCAGCAGGCAGGTGAGCGGTTAGGAGCCAGTGGTCCCGGATTGTGAGAGGGATGTCCCGGATTGGAGAGGGTGCAGGCTGGGCTGAGGGACCCCATGCCCCTCCGTGCACGAATTTCATGCACCAGGCCTCTAGTAACCAAATAATCAACTATGGGAAATGGCAAGGCCATAGAAAATGCATTCTATGGAGCGTTGTACGCAAAAGGCCTTGCAAAGAGTGAAAGGAAACACATTTCTCCGCCCTAACAAAATCTGGTGCATGTAAGGCCGCAAATCAGATTCCAATTTTGGACTAAGAATGGCAGGCTAGCCCATGGCTAAGACACATTCAATGAGTCAGTTTCCAGAAAGACAGGAAATAAAGAAGCCCCGGAGACCAGACTCTGACCTGCAGAGATCCCGGGAGGCCAATGGAAAAGCCCTGGCAAACGCAGACAGCGGGAACCAGGTGCGACACACAAATGACCCGGAAGAGGAAAAGAACGATTGTCAATTACACACCCAGACCAGCAGATCGATACTGCCTTCGTCTGTAGGGAGGCTTAGACCAGGAGACAATCGAATGGAATGGCATTTGAACGAAAGGGTGATTATCCAACTTCTATGAGGTTCTCGCATGGGGATAAATTCTCCACCCCAGCTGTGTGTACGTGAGATGGGTGGCAGGCATCGGTGAGAGCCCTGGTGAGGTCAAACCACAGTAGCAAAACCAGCAAATGCTTTAGGCAATCCCCGAGGCCTTCCGGGAAACATTTCGCCCAGCCAGTGGCAGAGATTTCTTGAATAGCTCCGATCTATGTAGAGTGGTGACATCCTGCTCATTTGCTTAGAACATTGTTAATCCATTTCTGTGACTGGGGCAGTTCATTTGTGGGGGGGCCCAAGCCCCTCTCCCCTTGTTTTCTAGGCAGAGTCAATGTGCCCGGGCATCTACCAGACCAATGGTCGCCAACCTTTCGGACCTCACAGACCACCAGTGGTCTGCGGACCACCGACTGGCGACCGCTGGTACCAGACCATGGTGTGCACACGCTGGACAATGGCGAGACAAGAGTGATCAAAGAGCCCGCATAGCCCTAGCCGGCTTGGCTCAGTGGATAGAGTGTCAGCCTGTGGACTAAAGGGTCCCGGGTTCGATTCCAGTCAAGGGCACATGCTCAGACTGCAGGCTCAATCCCCAGTAAAGGGCGTGCAGGAGGCAGCCAATCAATGATTCTCTTTCTCATCGTTGATCTTTCTCTCTCTCTCTCCCTCTCCCTTCCTCCCTGAAATCAATACCAATATATTTTTTTAAAAAGGCTCCGCACAGTTCAAACTCCAGGATGGCAATAGCATTCTTTTTTCATTGCTGTTACTTCTTGCCCTGAAAACCTTGAAAGAAACCCAGATAAGTGATTAAAACTCACACCTGAGCCCTAACCGGTTTGGCTCAGTGGATAGAGCATCGGCCTGCGGATTGAAAGGTCCCAGGTTCGATTCCAGTCAAGGGCATGTACCTGGGGTTGCGGGCACATCCCCAGTAGGAGGTGTGCAGGAGGCAGCTGATCGATGTTTCTCTCTCATCGATGTTTCTAACTCTCTATCCCTCTCCCTTCCTCTCTGTAAAAAGTCAATAAAATATATTTAAAAAAAAAAAAACCTCACACCTGAGCCCTTACGTGCTTCTG
>NC_081861.1:135605724-135690252 GCF_963259705.1 Myotis daubentonii
CCGGGTTCCAGTCAAAGGCACATCCCAGGTTGCGGGCTCCATCGCTAGTAGGAGGCGTGCAAGAGGCAGCCGATCAATGATTCTCTCTCATCACTGATGTTTCTATCTCTCTCTCCCTCTCCCTTCCTCTCTGAAATCAATAAAATAAAATAAAAAGTATTTATCTATCATTTTATTTTTTATCAGATCCCAGAGGTTTCCCTGCTTTGCTTTCTCCCGCCCCCCTAACCTATCACCAATGGAGTTCATGTCACCACCTCCGTGCCCTCCTTTGACTGTAATGTATAAAACGAGGTGCAAAACCGCCTTTCTCCGGAGCACTAGCCCAGTACGTTGAGATTCTGCTCCCCAGGCAATTGTCGACAGTTCGGCTCAAATTGACTCACAAAAATTCTTTACAGGTTTGAACGTTTCTTTTTTAAAAAAATACTTTTTAAATTAATTTCAGAGAGGAAGGGAGAGGGAGAGATGAAACATCAATGATGAGAGAGAATCACTGATTTGCTGCCTCCTGCACGCTCCCTACTGGGGATCGAGCTCGCAACCCAGATATGTGGCCTTGACCGGAACCGAACTCGGGACCTTTCAGTTCACAGGCCGACGCTCTATCCACTGAGCCACACCAGCCAGGGCGGTTTGAATGTTTCTTACGTTAACACTTCTGTAGTCACTGCTCTACACCACCACCGCTTCCCTTCACACCCCCGGAGCGTGGGTTTTCCACACGTCCAGCAATTCTGTGACACCAGCCAGACGTCCTGCAGTTTAACTCATGATCACCCCGTGGTCCTGGCGGCAGCATCACAACCCACAGGCTGTGGGCCTCAGTCCCACGAGACTGGCCCTCACAAAACACACCCGTCCTCCTGACACCATGGCAACCCAGCTGCTACCTGTGGGTGGCTCCGATGGACCGCAGGGCTCCCCGGCTGCCTCCTTGGAGGTCCATTCATTTGTTGGAGCGGCTCACAGAACAGGCGATCAGTCATTCTTACTAAATCACTGGCTTCTTACAAATGAGTCACGGACGCGAACAGCCGCCAAAGGAATCGATACATACGTCGGGAAGGGTCCTGGGCACGGGAGCTTCTGCCCTCTGGAGTTTGGGGTGCGTCACCCTCCTGGCACATGGACGCTCTGTGAGCCCACCCTTAGGGTTTGTAGGGAGGCTCCATTATAGGGGCCTGGCTGGTGAGGTCACTGCCCCCCCCACCCCCCCCACCCCCCCCCCCCCCCCCCGTGAGGATTCAGCCTCCAGCCCTTCTCCCCCTCCAGGGAGGTTGGGGGGTGGGGCTGGAAGTGCCATCCATCTCCCCTGGCAACCAGCCCCCCTGCCCAAGTTACCTGGGGTTTTCCAAAAGTCAGCTCATTAACATAAACTCTGATGTGCTTGAAAAAAAAATACTTTCTAGCTCTCAGGAAATTACAAAAATGTGGGAGCTCTGTGCCAGGAACAGGAATGAAGACCAAATATATATTTACTTTAATTTTAAAAAAATCTTTATAGTTGAAAGTATTGCATATGTCCTTCCCCCCCCCCACCCCCCATCAACCCCTTCCAGCCCCCTCCCGCCCCGCCCCAGGCCCTTACCACCCCAGGGTCTGTGCTCCACGGGTCATGCATATACGCATACAAGTTCTTTGCCAAATACATATTTCTTAGGATAAGTCACTGGTAGGGATCGGGACATGCCACCCAGAAACCTGGCATCCTGGCGCATTGAATCTGAGGGAGTTTGAGAAAACAAGAGGAAAGTTGCTGCCCCACCCCCTCCTCCCCTGAAACAGGTCTTAAAACCCTGCAGCGAGAGGGGGCCCCCATAGTCCGGGGAAAGCAGCATCCTTCCGTCTGGTCTGAAGACAAAAGGCGGAGAATGTGAGCTGGCAGGCCTTGCTAAGCCACCTCCCCCTCCCCAAGTTCAACACTCAGGCCCGACAGTTCCCTCAGGCCTTCACTTCCTTAGGAGGGCTCCCAAGTCCCAGAAGCCTATATTCAATCAACCCGGCGATGCTTTTCTCCTGCTAATCCCTTTGTCAGTTTGGTTCTCAGACCCAGCCAGGGACCTCAAGGGTGTGAAGAAAACTTCCCCCTCCCCCAATCACAGTTTCCCAACTACAACCCACGAGAATAAATAGCATGGGCTTTGCACTGAAGTTATTCCCAGGACACAAACTACTTTTTGATTTGGGTTTTTTTGTGCTATGATTTTTACTTCCCATTTCATTAAACTTAATGGAGTCTAAAACGACTAAAACACCCTTTATTTGCGTATTGGTTTTTGGTATAAAATACTGTATCTAAAACGACTAAAACACCCTTTATTTGTGTATTGGTTTTTGGTATAAAATACTGTATCGGCAATATAGAAAATTGCATTCTATCCCAAAATGCATCTGTGTAAAGTGATGATAAATGTTGGAATTCATTCCAGATTGGTGGTGGGGGGAAGGCTAGGCTAATGTGTTTTAATGATTTAAATATGGCAAAGAGGCTAATGGGCCTTATCACTATCCAACAGGTTGCTCCATGACCGGAAGTCATTTTCAACTTGTGAAAAAGCCTCCTCCCGCACCAGCCATTACAATATTCAATTTGTCACTAGGTCCAGCCAGTTTCACCTCAAATACTCCTCTGGCCCAACCCCCCTCTTCACCTACGCTGACATTTCCTCCTTTTTGGGGGGGAAGGGCTGGGTCTAATTCCTAAGAAGAATTTTTGTTAAGGACATATATGTCCCAAGTCTCCAATCCTCCCGAACCTGGGTGTCTGTATTTCTGAAAATCCAACTTAATGATTCTGATCGACCAGGTTTGGAAGAAGGGAGGAGAAAAAGGTGTCTCCGGATCAGGAGAAATCAGTCCTACAAATGACCTTCAAAATAATGAGTGTCAGTCAAAAGAAGATGGAAACAAGTGGATAAGAATTTGGACTAAGCGCCCTAGCTGGTTTGGCTCAGTTGACAGAGTGTTGGCTTGCGGGCTGAAGGGTCCCAGGTTCGATCCCGGTCAAGGGCACACGCTCGGGTTGCCTGCTCGATCCCCAGTAGGGGGCGTGCAGGAGGCAGCCGATCCATGATTGCTGGATCACTGGATATGTCAATGGGCAAACTATTCTTTGTGCAGAGCACAACCTGCTGGGGTATCTGATCTATTTTCCTTGAGCTATTTTACAGCTCTATACGTTGGCGATAACTAAGAGCCATGGAAAATAATTCTTGCCTGTAGACATGCAAATAAGTTGTCTGGTGGCAGTTCAATCAACTACCGCAACCACATCCCTGGGGTGGGGGGGCAGTTTTATGTCCGTTTCAACATTTTTTTTAAAATATATTTTATTGATTTTTTACAGAGAGGAAGGGAGAAGGATAAAGAGTTAGAAACATCCATGAGAGAGAAACATCGATCAGCCGCCTCCTGCACATCCCCCACTGGGGATGTGCCCGCAACCCAGGTACATGCCCTTGACCGGAATCGAACCTGGGACCCTTCAGTCCGCAGGCCAACGCTCTATCCACTGAGCCAAACTGGTTTCGTCTCAACATTTCTTTTTTTTAAAATATATTTTATTGATTTTTTTTTTACAGGGAGGAACGGAGAGAGATAGAGAGCTAGAAACATCGATGAGAGAGAAACATCGATCAGTTGTCTCCTGCACATCTCCTACTGGGGATGTGCCCGCAACCCAGGTACATGCCCTTGACCGGAATTGAACCTGGGACCTTTCAGTCTGCAGGCCGACGCTCTATCCACTGAGCCAAACCGGTTTCGGCGGCTCAACATTTCTTTACTCCATACAAGTCAGTGGTTTCTTAGTTTTACTTTGAACTGCTTCTAATCTCTTGCTGGGGCCCTCATTTAATTAGTGAGCTACATAAAATATTTCGTGTGTTCATTTTATACTGTATGATCATGATTTTGCCTTTTGTTAAAGACGATCCTTTAGCAGAGTCTATTCGGGAAGTTGTTAATATTCCAGGGATCTAGGGGGAGATGACACCAGTCAGGGAGTTTATCTAGCTCTTTCTTGTTCTCTGTCTCTGGCTTAACAATAGCTTTTTCTATTGTTACTCAGATACAACAAGTATTAGTATTCCCAGCTTCTTGCAAAATGGATTTCTCAGTGTCCACAAATAAGTTGTAACTGATGATAAACTAGCTCCTAGAAGAATAGGCTACCTTTCCCCTGGTAGGCCTGGTGCTCACTGGTTAGAGCAGTGGTTGGCAAACTCATTAGTCAACAGAGCCAAATATCAACAGTACTTCTTAGAAATAGACTTGCCCAGGCCGAAAACCGACTTCTGAGCATGGGCCACGAAGTTTCAATCGCACTGTACGTGTGCGCCTGCACGTGGAATTTTGTGGAAGAGCCACACTCAAGGGGCCAAAGAGCCGCATGTGGCTCGCGAGCCGCGGTTTGCCAACCACAGGGTTAGAGCATACACCAAAGTTGTGGGTTAGATCCCTGGTTGGGGGACATGTAAGAGTCAACCAATGAATGCATGGATGGGTGGAGCAACAAATCAATGTTTCTCTCTCTCTCTCTCAAATCAGTATTTTTCTAATTTTTTTTTAAAGAATAGGCTATGTTTGTTGCTGAGAACTCTGAGCACCACACAATCCCTTTTCTGAAACTCCAAATCTGTGGCCAGATCCTGAAGCATATGTCGGTGCTGGCCTGCCTCCTTCGGTGACAATTCTCTCTCTAACTTCAACACTGGGGGGAAATATTCTAATGCTTTGAAACGTTCTAAGTTTATTTTCTGAAAGGTCAGGGATGAAAAAGAGAAACAGCAAAGATGCTATTTCAAACTAGTATAGAAGAATGTCTCAAAGAGGTTTTTATGCAAAAGAAAGGATATTGATAAAAGAGGAATTGTCCACCAGCAGGGAAGAACTAGGTTACAATAGAGAGTAATTTTAAAAGTACATACATTTGCCCTAGCTGGTTTTGCTCACTGGATAGAGCGTCTGCCTGCGGACTGAAGGGTCCCAGGTTCGATTCCAGTCAAGGGCATGTGCCTGGGTTGTGGGCTCGATCCCTAGTGTGGGGTGTGCAGAAGGCAGCCGATCAATGATTCTCTCTTATCATTGATGCTTTATCTCTCTCTCCCTTTCCCTTCCTCTCTGAAGTCAATAAAAACATATTTAAATAAATAAAAGTGCATATATTTCGCATGGGACCATAGCACCCATGAATCCCATTAAGGGTTAATCTAACTACATACTAACAATGAATTGAGCTCCTGTTATTACTATATTCAGCATCTTCTAATGTAATGGCTTTACATCACTGTATCTTTGAGAAGCTAAGGCACTGTAAAACAAACCTCGTCTGGCCAAAACCCACATGCATCTTCAATTGAATTTATTATAATACCACCATTTTGTTCATTTGTTTGTTTATTTGTTAATCCTCACCCGAGGACATTTTTTACATTGATTTTTAGAGAGAGTAGAAGGGAGAGGGAGAGACAGAGAGAAATATCGATGTGAAAGAAACACATCGATGGGTTGCCTCCTGCTCACTCCCTGACCAGGAGGAGCCTGCAACCAAGGTAAGTGCCCTTGACTGGAATTGAACCCGGGATTCTTCAGCCCACAGGCCGAGGCTCTATCCACTGAGCCAAACTGGCTAGCGCAGTAAAAATATATTTTTTAAAAGATTCCCTTTTGTTCACTCCCTCTCCACTAATTTTTTGGTCTTAATCGAATCTATTTGCAGTCCTTACTGATAAAGAGCCTCCTGAAGGTGAAAGGGCGAGGACTACGCCCTCCATCTTACCCTGGGTCCTCTATTTTTGGGCAGAGCCATGTGCTCGGCAAGGCTCCTTCCTGGAAGCCCAGGCCTCTGCTGGCCACGCCCAGGATTCCTCTGGACTAACCAATGATAATCAAGGGAAGTGCACACCATCAATATGACCACATCCTGTGTAACGAGACACCAACTTGCGCCTGGCCAATCGGCGGGGCCCACAGTCCCCTCTCCTGCCCTTACTCCACCCCCCTATAAAACCCCTCTTCCCATCGGGCTAGGCCTCTCTCTGCCACCTGCTGCTGTGTCAGTAAGGAGGGTAGGGGAGCCAGACTCGGGTTTGAAATAAAGGACTCTTTGCTTTTGCATCGGACATGGCTGGCTCCCTTGCGTGGTCTGTTGGGGATCTTGAAATCTGGGCATAACAAAGGAAGGGGGGCATTACCCAATGAGAAAACACCAGATGCAGGTAGGAGCACGAAGCCCCGTTCGTTTTTAGCCGACATAAAAGCGGTACAGCGTGTGGGTATCGTGGCCCTGTGCAAGCTTCAGAGGTTTGGGGTTGGTCACCAGCTTTTTTTTTTTTTTTAAATATATTTTTATTGATTTCAGAGAGGAAGGGAGAGGGAGAGAGAGATAGAAACATCAATGATGAGAGAGAATCACCCATCAGCTGCCTCCTGCATGCCCCCCACTGGGGATCGAGCCTGCAACCTAGGCATATGCCCTGACCAGGAATCGAACTGGTGACCTCTTGGTTCCTGGGTCCATGCTCAACCGCTGAGCCACACCCGGCACTCCGAGCCCTGCCTGATCAGGAGTCTGCTCAGCGATGTCAAATATTAACATGCAAGACACTCCGGAGGGCCTGCCAGGGCCTGACGCTGAACACCACCTTCAGCTTCTGCTTCTGCTGGAGCCTGAACATGTGCATTTCTTTCTTTTTTTAAAAAAAAAAAAAAATTTATTGATTTCAGAGAGGGAGAGACAGAAACATCAATGATGAGAGAGAGTCATTGATGGGCTGCCTCCTGCGCACCCCCTACTGGGGATCGAGTCTAAAACCCAAGCATGTCCCCTTGACCAGAATCGAACCCAGGACCCTTCAGTCCGCAGGCCGATGCTCTATCCACTGAGCCACACCGGTCAGGGCGGAAATGTGCATCTCTAACAAGCTTCAGGCACTGCTGATGCTACCAATAGTCCCCAGCTCGCGCGGCGCCGGCCTGGCCTGTATTCCTCCATCCTCTGCCAGGGAGCGCCAAGCCCCTCGCCAGCACAGCCACCCCCGAGGGAGGGCTCCATCTCCGGGGATGCGATGGGATGCACGGGGTGTGAGAAGTGCAAATGTGTTCCTGGGGGCAGCTTTTCTCCTCCTGGAGTGTCTAGGACGAGAGGAAACGCAAAAAACCAGGGCCCTTAACATGCACCCTTTTGAGCTTGGAGTGACTGGCTGCTTCAATGCCTATCCACCTTGTGGGGTGGGCGAAGGCAGGCGCTGGCTGGACAGCTGCCAGTTTCCACTGCCTTTCCAAGATGCCAATTGGGCTCTGGGGAAAGCAGATTAGGTCTCGCTCCCCGGGGACGCACACGGCAGCCGCTGAGATAAACTTGAGGAGCAGGCTGCCCTGATAAATATGACTTCCCCGGAAAGCTCCGGCTGCGATTTAATGCTCCGATGTTGACATCCCAGGAAGTGTCGATTTTGCAGCATCAAGAAATAGCAGCAGCCCTAACCGGTTTGGCTCAGCGTCGGCCTGCGAACTGAAAGGTCCCGGGTTCGATTCCGGTCAAGGGCATGTACCTTAGTTGCGGGCACATCCCCAGTAGGGGGTGTGCAGGAGGCAGCTGATCGATGTTTCTCTCTCATTGATGTTTCTAACTCTCTTTCCTTCTCCATTCCTCTCTGTAAAAAAATTAATAAAATATATTAGAAAAAGAAAAGAAATAGCAGCAGCCAGCTGGGCCTGTGTTCCCTCCAAGCTCCCCTGTGGGAAAAGGCCTCTCCTGAGCCCCAGGTCCACCCGGATCAGTGACCAGTGGCTCCAGGATTCATCAAGGCAGGGCTGGCTCACCCAGTAGGCACAGGAGGCTCAGGGCCTAGGCCCAATCTTTTTTTTTTTTTTTTATTAAACATATTTTATTGATTTTTTACGGAGAGGAAGGGAGAGAGATAGAGAGTCAGAAACATCGATGAGAGAGAAACATCGATCAGCTGCCTCCTGCACACCTCCTACTGGGGATGTGCCCGCAACCCAGGTACATGCCCTTGACCGGAATCGAACCTGGGACCTTTCAGTCCGTAGGCCGACGCTCTATCCACTGAGCCAAATCTTGTGACCATCCTAAGCGCCACTGACTTAGACACTTTAAAAGGGGCAATTTGATGGTTTGTGAATTATATCTCATTTTTTAAAAAAATATATAGTTTATTGATTTTTTTACAGAGAGGAAGGGAGAGGGACAGACAGTTAGAAACATCGATGAGAGAGAAACATCGATCAGCTGTCTCCTGCACACCTCCTACTGGGGATGTGCCCGCAACCCAGGTACATGCCCTTGACCGGAATCGAACCTGGGACCTTTCAGTCTGTAGGCCGACACTCTATCCACTAAGCCAAACCGGTTAGGGCTATATCTCAATTTTTGAAAATGATGTTTTCATTGGTTTTAGAAAGAGAGGGATAGAGAGATAGAAACATCCATGAGAGAGAAACATTGATGGACTGCCTCCTGCACACCCCCTACTGGGGATTGAGATGGCAACCTGGACATGTGCCCTGAGTGGGAATCAAACCATGACCTCATGGTTCATAAGTCAATGCTCAACCACTGAGCCACACCGGCCAGGCAGAGAATCCCCAGATGCTGCCCAGCCACAGCCCACCCACTCTGTTGGACCTCAGGGTCAGGGTGAGTGTGACACACCCCCTTCAAGCAACGGTCTCCAGCCATTAGAAACAGCCTGCCTGATGACAATACCCATGTCTGCAAAGCTAAGTTAGAGCCCCTCTCCAGCGAGTGCGAGATAAAAGCCTCTTAACCCACTTTTCAAAAACAAACCCCAAACCCACTTCTCTGGGCAGTAAATCCTAGGCTGGGATAATAAAGAAAACTCACACTAGACCAGTGGTCGGCAAACCGCGGCTCGCGAGCCACATGCGGCTCTTTGGCCCCTTGAATGTGGCTCTTCCACAAAATACCACGTGCAGGCGCGCACGTACAGTGCGAAGTTGACTTAAAACTTTAAGGAAAGTTTATTAAGTGAATTTTAGGGAACGTTGTGGAGTGAAAGAAGATGTAGCATCGAGGATGGAAAAAGGTGTGTGGAGATGGTTTGGACATAGAGAGGATGAACGAAAGGAGATGGACGAAACAAGTACACAAGACGAGTGTGGATGGGAGAGTTGGAAGGGGTCGACCTCAGTGAACGTACCTCCATCAGATTGAGGACGTTTTCAGCAAAGGACAGCTTAGGAGGACCCTAATTAAGTTAATAATGTACCTACCTATATAGTTTCAGTTTAAAAAATGTGGCTCTCCAAAGAAATTTCAATCGTACTATTGATATTTGGCTCTGTTGACTAATGAGTTTGCCGGCCACTACACTAGACGCAGTAGCTAAAAATCGTGCACCCAAACCCACCCAGCCTGGGAAAGGCCTGCCTGACTGTATGAGACCTACACTGAGTAGTCAGGGTCTCGGGGTGTTTGGGCACTGGCGTGCACATGGCCAACAGAATTCAGACAACTGCATGGGGAAGATTCACACCTGTGCTCCAGACATAGGGATGGTCTGCCCATGGGCGAGAGGAAGAAATGGCAGACGTTGGCAGCAGACATTTTGAGTTTAAACTTTTTTCATTTAGACTCTTTCTTCAACTGTTCAGCGGCCATACTGATGATTACCATCCAAGAGACTTATGTTAGATGAGATGTGACCATCCCTATCACCGATTCCTTTCTGTATAGAGCTGAGTGCTTATTCCAAAAGTCCGTTTTAAACCAGTTGGGGCCCAGGCTACACTTTTCCTTTCCCTGTGGTAAGGTGCTCAGGCCACCATGGTCCTAGGCCAGTGGTCTGCAAACTATGGCTCGGCAAACCGTGGCTCACGAGCCACATGTAGTTCTTTGGCCCCTTGAGTGTGGCTCTTCCACAAAATACCTACTTCTGCGCATGGGCCACGAAATTTCAATCACACTGTACGTGCACACCCGCACGTGGTATTTTGTGGAAGAGCCACACTCAAGGGGCCAAAGAGCCACATGTGGCTCGCGAGCCGCAGTTTGCCAACCACGGTCCTAGGCCAAGTGCAGCCCTACTTGACCTCAAGTAAACATTTTTAAAATATATTTTTATTGAGTTCAGAGAAGAAGGGAGAGGGAAGGAAAGGTAGAAACATCAATGATGAGAGAGAATCATGGATCGGCTGCCTCCTGCATGCCCCCTATTGGGGATGGAGCCCGCAACCCGGTGCCCTGACCGGGAATCCAACCGTGACCTCCTGGTTAGGTGGATGCTCAACCACTGCGCCACGCTGATCTTGCTCAAGTCAACTCTTTAAAAAAATATTTTTAAATTGACTTTTCTAGAGAGAGAGGAATGGAGAGGGGAAAGAGAGAGAGAAATATTGATGTGAGAGCGAAACATTGACCAGTTGCCTACCAGGGACTGAGCCCGAAACCTGGGCATGCGCCCTGACCAGGAGTTGAACCAGCAAACCCTTTGGTGCACGGGACAATGCCCAACCAACTGAGCCACACCGGCCACTCAGATAAACCTCTAATAATATTGGTCCCACTTGTAAATCCTGGAAATCAGAGACGTTCTGGAGAGGCGAAAAGACAAAGAGGGCAAAAGACCATCCCCTCTCGCTGCTCCTCCCCAGCGCATACATACACACTTTTTCAGCATTCACGCTAGACAAGATTTCAACACAATCAGGTTTGTATTTGGGAAACTGCCACCACCTGAAAGTCTAGAACTTGGATCAGGTGTTCTAAGTAGTCCCCCCTCCTCATCCACTTCTGAACAGACAAGTACATACTCTGTGCCGGAAGCCCAGCATGACAGCAGGGCTGCTGATGGCATTTCCCCAAACCTGAATGGGATACATTAAATTGATTGTTTGCTGCCAGACAGCTCAGGGCATCCTAAATCTACATGTTATTGCCTCCTACTGGCCAAACACCTGAACAGCCGTAGGCGATTCTTCCATTCTGACAATGGACTCTGAATACAAAACCTGACCCTTTGAAGTGTATATCTCTGCCTCGCCTCAGGACAATTTGTGTTAATAAAAAGCATGGGGTCCTGCGACTAAGGAGATCTTAGTTTCCTTTAAACTAGGCTCCTCTGACCTCCAAATGTCTTTCAAAATTATATTTCGTCTCTGGACTCCTAGTTAATCTACGCACAGTCTTCTCCAGATTTCCTGAACCCTTCTTTTTTAATATATGTTTTTTATTGATTTTTTACAGAGAAGAAGGGAGAGGGATAGAGAGTTAGAAACATCGATGAGAGAGAAACATCGATCAGCTGCCTCCTGCACACCCCCTACTGGGGATGTGCCCGCAACCAAGGTACATGCCCTTGACTGGAATCGAGCCTGGGACCTTTCAGTCCACAGGCCAATGCTCTATCCACTGAGCCAAACCGGCTGGGCCTGAACCCTTCTTGATGCTGGAACAAGAATCCCGGCAACTCTGAAAGATTGACATTTCATTTTCTGTTTCCCCACAAGGGCTCCTGGGACAGGAATTCTTGAAGTGCCAACAGGGAGGAGGGTGAGTAGTAAACACATCTTCCTGTGAGAACTCATGGCTCAGTGACTTCATGAGGGGATGGCCATCTTGTATACCCCCACGCACAATTCAAAAGCCAGGCTGAGCTGGTGTTACTCGGTGACGTTACATTTATCACATTAATGGGACCTCAAAAATGGAATCCATGCAACAGTCTTTTCTCAAAGGATCTAATTTTACCTTAAATCACAACACTAATAGTGTGCCCTTCAGAGCCGCTAATTCATGAGGCAGGAGGAGACTGTAGGAGCTTTAAGTAACATATCATTAAATTCAAGCTTAGCAAAGACCTCATGTGATTAACCTACAAATTTCCAAATCCATCATTTGGTTTTTGAAGAGATCGGGAACATGTTTTAAGGAGCCACATATTTTCATGACTGCTATAGAGCATTCAATGCTTTCTAAAATGTTATGAAAAAAATGCTACATTAAAACTGTAATTAGCCAGAATCCAGGACACTACGAATATCCTCTGCTCATTCATTGATTTTAAAATGGAATTGATCAAAAAGCCTTGGCCTTCAACACTTGCTGCCAAAGGTCTTTCTAAAATATATCATTTGAATGGCTTTGAAGGTTGTGTTAATGCACAAGACCCTTTTTTTTAAAAAAAAAAAAATATTTTTATTGATTTTAGAGAGGGAGAGGGGGAAAGAGAGAGAAACATCAATGATGCGAGAGAATCACTGATTGGCTGCCTCCTGCATGCTCCCCACTGGGATGCAGCCCACACTCCAGGCATGTGCCCTGACCAGAAATCAAACCGTGACCTCCTGGTTCAAAGGTTGATGCTCAACCACTGAGCCACATCGGCTGGGCAAGACCCTTTCTTCAGACAGAATCCTATATGGAAGCTAAGACCTGTTGAGGTTGGAGCAGGCACTGATGGTCCAGGCCTTACCCTCGCCCTCCCCAGGGCCCCCGATGTCCCAACTTCGGGGTACCTAAGAGATGCTCCACAATCCATATAACACAGTCAAGCACAGTGTGAGGATCACAGCGCTAGCAAATTTCCCCTCTCACACAGTTTCATGAGGATCACTGCCTATTTTTAAATTGATCATTTAAAATCACTACAGGTTAACCTGGCTGCCGTGTCTCTATGGTTGAGCCTTGACCCATGAACCAAGAGATCACTGGTTCAATTCCTGGTCAGGGCACAGGCCCCCTTGCAGGCTTGATCCACAGTGTGGGGCATGCAGGAGGCAGCCGATCAGTGGTTCTCTCTCATCATGGATGTTTCTGGCTCCCTCTCCCTTCCTCTTTGAAATCAATAAAAATATATTTTTAAAAATCCCTACAGGTTAACTATAAACCAGTTCTATGCTAAGAGCCTTACTTGTTCCAATGACCTTAGTGAATCCTGACTTCTACCCATGAGCACTTATTAGAGCAGCCGTGGGCAAACTACGGCCCGCAGGCCGAATCTGGCCCGTTTGAAATGAATAAAACTATTGAAAAAAAAGACCGTACCCTTTTATGTAATGATGTTTACTTTGAATTTATATTAGTTCACACAAACACTCCATCCATGCTTTTGTTCCGGCCCTCCGGTCCAGTTTAAGAACCCATTGTGGCCCGCGAGTCAAAAAGTTTGCCCACCCCTGGGCTAGAGCCATGCTGTCCGTTCACACAGGATCTGCTCTGCAGCCAGTTCATTACGGGAACGAGGCAGAACTGTGAGCTAGATGAAGTAGATAACTTTGGCCTTCACCTCTTGTATTTCTTCCTTTACTCTTTCCCCTGGAGCTTAAGCTCCGGGTATTAAACTGTCTCTGCACCATCAATTTTCTTCAGCACCTATTTTCCAAGTGTTTGCTCCACATCAGGCAGTAAGGCTACCAAGATAGATGAGACAATTTCTGACTTCCAAGAACTCAGGCCAGAGGACTTGCTCAGATGCTAGTTGACACGTTTCAGGAAATGGCTGTGCTCCAAGAAATGACACAGTTCAGATTTTCTTGGCAAAAAATCCTGATTACAAATCTTCAGATACAGATCCCACAGTCTCTTACTGGAAACCCTCGGTGCCTGTCTGTTTCAGAATTCAGAATCTTTCCGATTTTAGAAAGGAAAGGTAGAACGTATCCCACTGTATCCATCAGGACGGGCTAGGTCAGTGGTCGGCAAACTGCGGCTCGCAAGCCACATGCGGCTCTTTGGCCCCTTGAGTGTGGCTCTTCCACAAAATACCGACTTCTGCGCATGGGCCACGAAGTTTCAATCGCACTGTACATGTGCGCCCGCACGTGGTATTTTGTGGAAGAGCCACACTCAAGGGGCCAAAGAGCCGCATGTGGCTCGCGAGCCGCAGTTTGCTGACCACTGGGCTAGGTTATGCTGCGATGACAAATATCCCCAAAATATAGGTTGGTGGAGGCTCTGCTCTGCATCCCTTCCAGGTCCCAGGCTGGCAGAGCAAGCACTGACATGCGTGTTGCTGGGCCCTACCTAGTTTGCTCAGTGGTTAGAGCATCAGCCTGCAGACTGAAGGGTTGCAGGTTCGATTCCAATTGAGGGCATGCAATTCGGTTGTGGTTCCCAGCCCCAGTCTGGGTGTGTGTGGGAGACAACCAATTGATGTATCTCTCTCACATCAATGTTTCTCTCTCGCTTCCACTCTCTCAAAAAAATCAATGGAAAAATATCCTCGGATGAGGACTAACAACACAATCAAAAGAGTGTTGCTGGTCTGAACAGCAATGATGAGAGAGAATCATTGATCGGTTGCCTCCTACACGCCACCCTACTGGGGATTGAGCCCACGATCAGGGCATGTGCCTTGACTGGGAATCGACCTATGACCTTCTGGCTCATTGGTCAACGCTCAACCACTGAGCCACAATGTCTGGGCAACACCCTGAAAACGTTTGTGTTGCTTTAGGAGAGGAAGCTAGGGAATTTCAGAGCATAATCATGGTTTAGAAAAATATGTGCTGCTACCCTCAGCTTATCGGGAAGTGTTGGCTCAGAGAGGGGCTTTCTGTCCTATTTGCCACCAGGGCGCAAGGTTCAAGGTACAAAGACTAGTAACTGCCTTGGGGGCCTTCGTTCTACCTTTGGTGGGTGGTCATGGGACCCAGCAGCCTCCAGATTATCTGAGCATATTAAACTGGTGTGGGCATTTCCTTGAGAGAGCTGTTTTTCTCACCTGCCTTTTGCAAGTTAGCTTCCAATATTGACTGAACTGCTGAAAAATCTATGTTCCATTAATTTTACATGAAATTACAAATGTTAAGATCTCACCAAGTTCTGGAAATAGATTTCCAGATAAAGGCTGAAATGAGAATTTGTGTCACAGGAAAAGAAAACAGGTTAAAGGACCCAAATTAAAAATTGTGCTGGGAAAATGAGATATAGGCAAAAAAATGAAACTAGACCACCTTCCTACACCATATGCAAGAATAAACTCAAGCCTGGCCGGTGTTGCTCAGTGGTTGAGTGTTGACCCATGAACCAGAAGATCATGGTTCGATTCCCATCAGGGCACATGCACAGGTTGCGGGCTTGATCCCCAGTAGAGTGGTGTGCAGGAGGCAGCCGATCGATCGATGATTCTCTGAAATCAGTAAAATCATAATAAAAATATTTTTAAGAATAAACTCAAGCCCTAGCTGGTTTGGCTCAGTGGATAGAGCGTCCCCCTGTGGACTGAAGGGTCCCAGGTTCATTTCTGGCCAAGGGCACATGCCTAAGTTGCGGGCTCAAGCCCCAGGAGGGGGCGTGCAGGAGGCAGATGATCAGTGACTCTCTCTTATCACTGATGTTTCTATTTCTCTCTCCCTTCCTTTCTGAAATCAATAAAAATATATTTAAAAAAGAATAAACTCAAATGGATCAAAGATTAAATGCAAGACATGAAGTCATAAAACTAGAAGAAAACATAGACAGTAAAATCTTGGACATTTCTCTTAGTAATATTTTCTTCTAATATACCTCCTTGCTCAAGGGAAACAAAAGAAAAACAAATAAGACTACATCAAACTAGAAAGGTTTTGCACAGCAAAGGGAACAGCCACAAAAGTAAAAAAGACAACCTACTGAATGGGAGAACATATTCATTAATGATACATCCAATAAGGGGTTAAATCCAAAATTTATAAAGAACTCATACAACTCAACACCAAGAAAACAATCCAATTTAAAAATGGGCAGAGAGCCTCAATAGACATTTCTCCAAAGAGGACATACAGATGGCCAATAGCCATATGAAAATATGCTCATGTCACTAATCATCAGAGAAATGCAAATTTTTTTTAAGTATTTTTTTTTTATTGCTTAAAGTATTACAAAGGGTATTACATATGTATCCATTTTATCCCCCCGCCCTAGACAGTCCCCTAGCCTCCCCTATCCCCCAGTGTCTTATGTCCATTGGTTATGCTTATATGCATGCATACAAGTCCTTTAGTTGATCTCTTACCCCCCTACCTCCTGCCCCCCAACCCTCCCCGGCCTTCCCGCTGCAGTTTGACAATCTGTTTGAGGCAGCTCTGCCTCTGTATCTATTATTGTTCAAAAGTTTAGAATGGTCTCTATTGTCCATGAATGAGTGAGATCATGTGGTATTTTTCCTTCATTGACTGGCTTAGAGAAATGCAAATTAAAACCACAATGAGGTAGCACCTCGGACCTGTCAGAATGGCTTTCATCAATAAACCAATAAATGACAAGTGTTGGCGAGGATGTGGAGAAAAGGGAACCCTTCGGCACTGCTGGTGGGAATGCAGACTGGGGCAGCCATTATGGAAAACAGTAAGAGGTTCTTCAAAAAATAAAAAATGGAACTACCTTATGACCCAGTCATTCCACTTCAGAATATATTTTTTTTAAAAAACACCCCAAACACTAATTGGAAAGAATATATGCACCCATATGTTCATTTCAGTGTTATTTTATAGCCAAGCTATGAAAGCAACCCAAGAGGGTATTATGCTAAGGGAAATAAAGCCAAAGAAAGACAAATCCCATATGATTTCACTGATATGTGGAATGTAAAGAACAAAATTAATGAACAAAACAGACTCATAGAGAAGAGACTGATGGTTGCCAGAGGGGATGGGGTAGGGTGCAGGGTGAAACAAAGATGAAGGGATTAGGAAGTGCAGCCAGGCTGGCTGGAAGGAGGGGGGCCTTGGAAGTGACTGTTTAATGAGGATGGGGTTTCTTTGGGGGTGATGAGAAGGTTCTGGAACAAGCTAGCTGCAGAGCACTGTGAACATGATACATGGTCCTGAATTGTACATTTTAAAATGGTTAAGATGGTGACTTTTATGTGTATTTTACTGCAATAAAATAATTGATTGCATGTGCCTTCCTTTTCCATATTCTGAAAGTAAGACACCAATATTACGGAAGACAGGCTAATCTTTAACCTTGTCAGACACAAAATCTAGTCCTAAATGGATAGTAAGCGTCAGTCTGCTTGGGGAACCTTCTCATTTCCAGTTGATTTCACGAGGTGGGAGGGTACCGTTTCTCCCTTGATTCTACGATAGCCAGACTTCGACCTGTGCATCCTCCGTGCCTTTTTGTTTAACACATTTTAAATGAAACACTTTTATGTGAGTAATAATCAATTTTTAAAATGCATCTTGCAATTAGGATAATCATCAGCATAATCACCCAGCAAATTTCCATAGGGTAAGGGTTTGAAG
Source organism: Myotis daubentonii (assembly GCF_963259705.1). Classification (NCBI taxonomy): domain Eukaryota; kingdom Metazoa; phylum Chordata; class Mammalia; order Chiroptera; family Vespertilionidae; genus Myotis; species Myotis daubentonii. The sequence goes on from NC_081861.1 coordinate 135,622,942, forward strand.
CAAAATTACTGCTGAAATGTAAAATCTAGCATACATTTCCACTCCAAAGCAACTCTTTCAAAGAGTGGTTGACACTGGGCGGGGTAAGTAGATGCCTTTACCTTGCTATTATTGTTTTTAATCCTCACTCTAGGAGTGAGGGTATTTTTTCCATTGATTCTAGAGAGACTGGAATGGGGGGGGGGAAGAGAACGGGGGAGGGAGAGAGAGAGAAACATTGATGTGACAGACACATTAATTGGTTGCCTCCCACATGCACCCCGGCCAGGGAACAGGTATAGGACCCGCAACCCAAGTACGTGCCCTTGACCAGAAATTGGACCTACTACCCTCTGGTGCACAGGTCAATGCTCTAACCATTGAGCACCCTGGCAAGGGCACCTTGCTATTTTATATGCATCGGAACCAGAAGCCAACTTGCAACACCGGTCAGCCTTTGTCCATCTTCGAAGTTTCAGCTTTCATATGCATCCACTGCACACGTCATAATGGAAGCTGATGGTCACGCTGAGGACTGAGGGCTGATGATTGACAGGCCCCGATTAGCCTCACAGGCATTCTCTTAGGAAGGAGGACCAAGACCCGATGTCTGCAGCTCAACAGAAAAGACTTCTACCAGGCCGGTGTGGCTCAATGGTTGAGTGTCGATCTATGAACCAGGAGGTCACGGTTCGATTCCCGGTCAAGGCATAGATCCCCAGTGTGGGGCGTGCAGGAGGCAGCCAATCAATGATTCTCTCTCATCATCGATGTTTCTGTCTCTCTCTCCCTCTCCCTTCCTCTCTGAAATTAAATAATAATAATAATAATAATAATAATAATACTTCTCAACTTGTAGAGCAATAAAGGTGTCCCTACACAATCTCAGCAGTCCTGAGAAGAACTCCCATGCCTTCCGTCTCCCTTGTTTAAGTCTTTTAAACCGGGGAGATAAATCCAGGCGCTTGCTTGAAGCCAATGGATTTCCTGAAACTTTGAACACTGGATTTATGCCAACAGAGGTACTGCTCTCTTTAAGCTTTTAAATCGTTGAGGCTGAAGTATTTCTTAAACAAACTAAACACCGTCCATGCTTCTCATCTGGGAATGAGCCTTGGTTATGAAAGCCATTTCTCCTTCCCAAGAGGGAGGGATAAGTAAGAATCACCATGGATATGAAGTGGCATATGGCTAACGGTGGGGAAGGAAGGACAAAATGCTTCTAGATTTCTCTAGGAGCTGGGGGCCCGGGGAATGCAGTAACTAGCAAACACCAGAATGGCCTATAGGTAAACATACAGCATTTCTCATAGTCATCATCTCTTAAAAGCTCTTGAAAGGACTGTAAAAAACTCACCAATAGTTTATTTAATTGCTAGAAATCCAGTGTTCCCAAAAGCCAAAGTTTATTGACAAACTGGTATATATGAATGAACCTGACCTTCAACATTTACAAGGAAAGACCAGTTGCATGTAATTTGTCTTGCCCGTTTTGTTGTTCACATAATGCAGCGTAGGTTCCTCTTCCTCTACAAACCAATCAAACAATGACAAAAATCTTGGGTAGTAATTTCCTATTAAGTTCAAGGACATCATTCATTCCTTCATCATTCAAACTAGAAGTTTCTGTTGACACTCAGGCATGTGTCAGACACTGTCCTGGGTTGGGGATATATCAGTGGGAGAGACATTGTTTATAACTTCAAAGAATTTATAATCACACAGGAACACATATGTGTAAGTAATTACAAACAAGTAATCATTTTACAAAAGACAAAGACTTCCTTCATCGAGTCATTTTCTCAAAATACCAAATATGACTTCTTCATGCGGGTTCAATTCGAGTCAAGGGCACATGCCTGGGTTGTAGGCTCGATCCCTAGTGTGAGACCCAAGTAAGGCAAGCAGACAAAATCCCAACAAGTTCAAGTCTTAGTACCCAATGCAGGGACCCAGTAAGCACGCAGCAGCCCCATTTACCCAGCACAGTAGGCTAAATCAATACTTCTTGCTTGAGCCCGGCTGGTGTGGCTCAGTGGTTGAGTTTTGACCTATGAACCGAGAGGTCATGGTTCGATTCCCGGTCAGGGCACATGCCCAGGTTGTGGGCTTGATCCCTAGTGTGGGGCATACAGGAGGCAGCTGATCAATGATTCTCTCTCATCATTGATGTTTCTATCCCTTCCTCTCTGAAATCAACAAAAAAATATTTTAAAAAATACTTCTTGCTTAAATTTTTTTTAATATATTTTTTTTATTGAGTTCAGAGAGGAAGGGAGAGGGAGGGAGGGAGGGAGGGAGGGAGGGAGGGAGGGAGGGAGGGAGGGAGAGAGAGAGAGAGAGAGAGAGAGAGAGAGAGAGAGAGAGAGAGAGAAACATCAATGATGAGAGAATCATTGATTGGCTACCTCCTGCACGCCCCCCACTGGGGATCGAGCCCACAATCCCGGGCGTGTGCCCTTGGCTGGAATCGAACCTGGGACCCTTCAGTCCACAGGCCGACACTCTATCCACTGAGCCAAACCGGCTAGGGCTGAAATTCTTTAAAATTGGGATTATCAGGTAATAGACTAGTTGCCATCTTGATAAGCTCATCCACCCTTTTAAGTGTGACTAGCAATGGGCCGAGAGAGCTGGGAATAGCCATGAGTGAGTTTGGAGTATTTAACGGAAATAAAAATTCTACACCTTAAGGTCTCTTCTGAAGAGTTTAATTTAAAAAGAAAATTAGCACAGAGACAAACATAAATGAAGAGGCAAGGTTATTGCACGCTTAGCACCAGCTTTATCAACTGAATCATAATTAGAAGCCTGCCACCGAAATAATGCAATTTGATGCTACATTTATTCCAGCGAGATATTGATCGTCCCTAAAGACACAAAGCTAACTTCAATAACGTCACCAAATATTTTGGAAACTCAGTTTCAATCCTACAAATGCATACAATTATTCTCCCCAACTGAGAGTGTGTGAGCACAATTGGTTCCTGAAATAGAGTGGCTGGCGGAGGCGCGGAAAAGCAATGAAGTTTTTGATTCTCTGGAATTTCTGGGCACCGATTTGAGTGTAGGAAGAATTGAAAATCATTTTGCAGCAATAAAATAAAATGTTTGATTTTCTACTTTTTCCTGGTGTACCGCAATCCAAGCTTTGGAAAACGTTCAGTGATCTAAATGAAAGATATTTTCAACCAATCACTTGAGGTTGCTGAGCTAGCTCACAGCTTAAATACAAAAATAAGGAGGGCGGTGAGGGGAGGGGAGGGGGGGAAGGGGAGGGGAGGGGGGGGGAGGGGAGAGGAGGGGAAAGGCATGCAAGGTGGGAAGCCCGTTTCCATGAAGAGCACTGCGAGGGTATGGTTAGTACAAAGGGATGAACACTGATGATGAAGCAATTCTTTTTTATGATCTATGAATAATGAGGCCAATCTGGAACTGGCAAATATTTTAGTATTTGCTTTATTTCAATATGTGTGTGTGTGAGTGTGTGTGTGTGTGTGTATACATATTGATTTCAGAGAGGAAGGGAGAGGGAGAGAAACATCAATGATGAGAAAGAATCATGGATCAGCTCTCTCCTGCACGCCCCCTACTGGGGATCGAGCCTGCAACCCGGGCATGTGCCCTGACCCGGAATTGAACCATGACTTCCTGGTTCACAGGTCGACGCTCAACCACTGAGCCACACCAGCCGGACTATGCAAGACTTAAAGCTTCTGCTCAGGTGTGGCATTCATCACATTTGCTCACGTTCCAATGACCAAAGCCTGTCATACGGCCAAGCCTCAGCAGGGCGGAAACTCTACTTCCCTCCTGTTATGGACTTAATCCCCCCCCTCCCCGCCCCCCCCCGCCCCCCGACAATTCATAGGTTTAAGCTCTAACCACCGAGGTGACTGTATTTGGAGATAGGGCATCTAAAGAAGGGATCAAGGATAAATAAAGTCATACGGGTAGAGCCCTAATCCACTAATACTGGCGTCCTTCCAAGAAAAGAGAGAGACACCAGGAATAGGCCATGTGAGGACACAACAAGAAGGCACCCATCTGAACATCAAGGAGCGAGGCCTCGGGAGAAACCAACCCTGCCAGCACCTTGCTCTTGGACTTCCAGCCTCTGGAACTGTGAGATACACTTTTATTCTTTAAGCCACCCAGTCTGTGGCACCCCATGCAGACTAACACATCTCCCCTCCCCGCACAAGGCATTGCAAGTTACACAGCAAGAGCTGAGGGTGCGTCTCCTTACATGGTTGGAGACTAAACAACTGGGGACAATCGAGCCATCTCCCACATCATGCCACTGAAGATGGGGGATGGTTGGTAAAGCCGTTGGTCGGTATTACCCTGACTTTTCAGATGCATCAGGAGTATCCAGCTAGACACATGCACCAAGGAGAAGACCCCTCTCTTGTCCTTTTGTCCTGGGCTGACCATTCCCGGACTTCACAGAATGAACAGCAGCCGGCCCGTGGAGGACACAGGTGTCATGGCTGCACCGTTTTGTCCTTGTAACCTGATTTCACCCTTGCCAGTGCTGTGGCCTTGGGCAAATTTCATTATCTCTTTGAGTTTTACTTTACTTGTGAAATAAAAATACTGCTAACTGCTTCCCAGGGCTGCCGTGAGAAGTAAATGAGAGAAAATCCTGGCACACAGTAGGTTTTCATTAAATACTAGTAGCCCATATCGTGTGATATGGCGTGCAGTAGGCTGCCTGCCGCTTCCGTGGGAGCCGGTGGGAACCGCAGTGGGAGCTGTGAGGCTTCTGCAGGAGGCGGAAGCAAGCTGCTGGCGCCCACGGGAGCCGGGAGGGGCCCGCCGATTCCATGGGAGGCAGGAGGGAGCCACGCTGCTTCCAAAGGAGGTAGGCCCGCTGTCTCCTCTCTGGGCCTGCATTCGGCCGAGGAGACGGCGGGCCCGCCCCCCGTCCCTGTCCGCCTCACCTGTGCGCGCAACCTCCTCCTGTGGTCGTGACCCGTTATGGCGTCCCGGCCTAATTTGCATAATTCCTCTTTATATAGATCATTTTGCCCTCTGCCTATATTCTTTGTAGGAACTGAAGGAATCCTTCCCTGAGGGGAATTTAAAGCTGAGCATGTGTCAGTCTTATCAAAGGGAACATGTTCCTTTGTTCCATAAATCATTATTTGAAATCAGAGCTCATCTTCCAGGACTAGTCACCATCCAGAAGACACTGTGATGAATTGTTTGGGGGCAGGAGAGAGTGGAGATGGGGATGGAAGAATGGTGGCGCTTGGAGCCAACCTGCAGGCAAGAAGAGAGGCTCGGCCCCTTTATTTAAAGGGGCCACTGGACAGCTGGCTGGGGCTTGCTTGTCCTAACAAGGCTGGCATTTCCATAAAGATGTTAGCATTCATCATCGATTGCGATGAAAGCTCACACTTACTGCAAAAGCTGAAAATATGCTTGGCTTTTCTTCCTCCCTTAATTTCCCCCTGGTCTTCGCAAAGCACACTCTCAATGGTCCAGGAGAAAAATTCTCTATTTTTCTCAGAAACAAATGTGGGGGGAGGGGCTCCGGAAATTACATCAGGCGTTTAGATGATGGGGGAGAGAGTTTGGTGTGTTTCATAAAAGAACAACAGCTGTGTTGTTTTGAATTCAGGAATTAGAGGGCTAAAAAGAGATCTACTCACTAATAAATCTCCATTTCCTTAGTCTGCATTGCCATGTCATCCTTCCGTGATTCAGTCCCAAGTCCAGAACAGTGTCCTAGCTACCCAGCAGCTAGCCTCTGTGCTGTCACAGATGCTGAGATCTGGACCGCAGACAAACTGACAGTCTCTGAAGAAGAGCTGGAGGAGGAAGCAGGCCTTTTTCCCGAGATGCTCTACTCTCGCCTGGCCAGTGTAGCTCAGTGGTTGAGCACTGACCTGTGAACAGGAAGTCACAGTATGATTCTTGGTCAGGGCACATGCCCGTGTTGCAGGCTTGGTTCCCGGTGGGGAGCATGCATGAGGTGGCCTATTGATGTTTCTCTCTCATCATATCTTTCTCCCTCACCCTTCCTCTGGTGGGGGGGTGGGGCGCAGGGAGATGCTCAACTCTTTTTGAGCCTTAAAACCTAGAAAATTGCATATAACGAGGCAGCTTCAATTAATAGCCTTGAATTGAAAATAAGCAAGTTTTCACAGTAGAAGTCCGGACTGGGCAGCATTTTCCCCAAACACTCATCCCCAAATTCAACTTTTTTTAAAAAAATATATTTTATTGATTTTTTACAGAGAGGAAGGGAGAGAGATAGAGAGTTAGAAACATCGATGAGAGAGAAACACCAATCAGCTGCCTCCTGCACACTCCCCACTGGGGATGTGCCTGCAACCAAGGTACATGCCCTTGACCGGAATCGAACCTGGGACCCTTCAGTCCGCAGGCCAACGCTCTATCCACTGAGCCAAACCGGTTAGGGCCTCAAATTCAACTTTTGAAGCAGCAGTTGTCATTGGTCCCCTCCAAGGATAACTGGCAAACATGAATCCTCGGTGCCTGCCTTTGACCCTGACTCCCTGAGAGTTCCCTGAAACCTTCCAGCGGGCCAATCCTCCCTCCGCAGCGCCCATGAGCTCACTCGGCCCCCAAAATGCTGTGCGCAGCCTCCCACTCCCCATGGGCCCTGTCCTCCCACCATCCAATGCATTAGGCTGTTGGCTGGATTCTGATGGACTCACCAGTGATTCCTAACCATCATGTGCGTAGTCCTATCATTTGTTCTTTAGATTTTGACATAAAACCAAAGCATTTGCCTAGAACAGTGGTTGGCAAACTACGGCTCGGCAAACTGCAGCTTGCGAGCCGCATGCGGCTCTTTTGGCCCCTTGAGTGTGGCTCTTCCACAAAATACCGACTTCTGCACCTGGGCCACGAAGTTTCAGTCGCACTGTATGTGCACGTCTGCACGTGGTATTTTGTGGAAGAGTCACACTGAAGGGGCCAAAGAGCCGCATGTGGCTCGCGAGCCACAGTTTGCTGACCCCAGGCATAGAATAATAGTTCTCAACCAGGAGGGGCAAGATTTTGCCTCCCAGGAGACATGAGTAAGCAAACACCCATTAAAGGGGATGTAAAATTAAATAAATAGATAGATAGATAGATAGATAGATAGATAGATAGTAAAATAAAGGGGATGTAAAACCCTAGCTGGTTTGGCTCAGTGGATAGAGCATCAGCCTGCGAACTGAAGAGTACCGGGTTCGATTCAAGTCAAGAGCACACGCTGGGGTTGCAGGCTCAATCCCCAGTGGGGGGCGTGCAGGAGGCAGCTGATCCATGATTCTCTCTCATTGATGTTTCTGTCTTTCCCTCTCCCTTTTTCTCTGAAATCAATAAAAATAAATAAAATTAAAATATGTTAAAAAGTAATAATAATAATAATAAAGGGGCTGTAAAGAGTCCAGGCAAGTGTGAGGAGAAGGGCAGTTCCATTTTCAGTGCAGGGCCTCAACCATATCAGATTCACAATCATCTTCTAGGGTTGATTCCCATTGGGCTCCTTGTGACAATATGGCGGTCACAGCTGTGATGGTTACATTTTCCCAGACCAGTGTCTTAAAGCAGGAAGGGGAGGGGTGCTTCCTGTCTTGCTCCTCTGTCAAGGAAGAAAGTTTCTACCGGCTCCAGTGCCAGTATTTCCCCAAATTCCCATTGGCCGGAACCGAGTCACATGCCCACGCCTTGGTGGCAAGGGAGGCTGGTGCCTGGCCTTGCAGTGGGAGGGAGTGGCTGCTGGGGAGGAGGAGGAAGAGGAGGGGAGAGGTGTCACAAGGAGGCACATGACAGTGTAGGCACGTGACAGTGTAGGCACGCCCTCTCCTGGAACTCCCAGCCTAGCTGAGGGCTGGTACCTTGCTGCCATCTAGAGCTAAAAGTAAAATGTCAGCCACAACCCAGCAGCCGTCAGCACTGCCTGGAGAGGTCAAGGAAGGCTTCGCAGAGATGCCCACATGACCCTTCTCCCAAAATCCCCATTTTCAGAAGAGCTCTCCACCCCAGTCCGAAGCCCCCGGAATTCTCTTCCAATCCCCCTTTTCCACTTCCCCACATGGAACGCACCCCCAAGATCTCCCAACCCTCTCTCCTCTGCCTCCACATTTGCTCAGCCTTAGTTCCAGATCGCAGACTTAGCTTAAGATCTAGCTCAGTGGTTCCCAAACTTATTTGGCCTACCGCCCCCTTTCCAGAAAAAATATTACTCAGCGCCCCCTGGAAATTAATTTTTTAAAAAATTTTAATAGCAATTAAACAGAAAGATATATGCCCCCAAATGCACCTGTGGCCATCACCGCCCCCCTGGATCGCTGCAGCGCCCACCAGGGGGCGGTAGCTCCCACTTTGGGAATCACTGATCTAGCTCATTCCTCTTCTTCCTTCCTGAAGGTGGAGCCCCCATGTTAAGCCTCCTTTTACAACAATAGCGTATAGTTATCTTTCCAAAACCCAGATAGGCTCCTGTCTGCAGCCCCTGCTGGCTCCGTGTGTGTGTGTGTGTGTGTGTGTGTGTGTGTGTGTGTGTGTGTTTTAATATATATTTTTATTGATCTCAGGAAGGGAGAGAGAGAGATAAACACCAGAGATGAGAGAGAATCATGGATCGGCTGCCTACTGCACGCCCCGCATTGGGGATCAAGGCCGCAACCCGGGCCTGTGTCCTTGACCGGAATCGAACCCAGGACCCTTCAGTCCGCAGGCCGACGCTCTATCCACTGAGCCAACCCAGCCAGGGCAAGAATCCTCCCAATTTGTGAAAGGAATTGGATTGAACATTTTTAAGATTCATTTAAATTCATTTAAATTTAAGCAACCACACCTGGCGAGCAGCGACCACACTGTACAACACCATGTAATCGTCCATATGCGGTCAGGGACGTTGGCTTGTTCGTCGCCAGATGTGCCAGGACCCAGCTTCGGTATTTGTTAGATTGAAATAGTCAGGCCCGTTTCCTTTTCTGCCCTAAAAATGTAGGGCAGCTTTGCCACCCGCGCAACCGAGGGACAAGGCTGCTCTGCGGAGCTCCCTGTCGCCTGCCCGGGCTGCACGACCCTGTTCTATTGAAAATGCTTCTCAAAAATGGTTTCATGATTTTTTATACCACAAGCTCGCAAAGCAACCTCACGCAGCTTAGAGGAGAAGCTGACCTTTGTGTCCAGAAATATAATTCCACTTATTGATTATTCTTACTTATATTTACAGGTCAACATCTAATAACATTTATAAGGTCAGCACACTGTGCCTCAGAATAGGAAATAAAAGTCAAGTGCAGTCAAGGCAAGCACACCCTGAAAGCTATTTGTTTTGTGTTGCTAGAAAGCTCTTTTTTCTCTTGCTCCAAAAAATAGATATCCTATGGAGATATATGCTCAGAAATTATGGCATGTATCTGTATCAAGAAGTTACATTATTTCAAATTATTTCTTTTCATATTTTTAGTGATTTCAGAGAGGAAGGGAGAGGGAAAGAGAGAGAGAAACACCAATGATGAGAATCATGGAGCAGTTGCCTCCTGCACGCCTCCTACTGGGGATCGAGACTGCAACCTGGGCGTGTGCTCTGACCAGGAATCGAACCATGACCTCCTGAGTCAGAGGCCAACGCTCAACCGCTGAGCCACGCCAGCTAAACTTTTTTTTTTTAAAATATATTTTATTGATTTTTTACAGAGAGGAAGGGGGAGAGAGAGAGAAACATCAATCAGCTGCCTCCTGCACATCTCCCACTGGGGATGTGCCCGCAACCCAGGTACATGCCCTTGACTGGAATCAAACCTGGGACCTTTCAGTCTGCAGGCCGACGCTCTATCCACTGAGCAAAACCGGTTTCGGCGCCAGCTAAACTTTTGAACACTATTCACAACTCAGTGTGAAAATATCTAAGCGGCAAAGGCAGCGTATGTTTTGTCTACACCATGTTATTTAACGTTTAGTCCCCTCCCCCAGCACAGCACACAGGGGATAACAATACCATAGAAATATTTGCCCATATGTTTTGCTACCAGCTGCTACCGTTTAAAGAGCACGTGGGGCTGTTTGTGTTTTGAGTTTTGTTTTCTTTCTCAGGAAGAGAAGAGAGCCTGCCAACAAGGTGGCATGTTAAAAGTTGTAAAGAGCCGAAACCGGTTTGGCTCAGTGGATAGAGCGTCGGCCTGCGAACTGAAGGGTCCCAGGTTTGATTCTGGTCAGGGGCATGTGCCTGGGTTGCGGGCACATCCCCAATGGGAGATGTGCAGGAGGCAGCTGATCGATGTTTCTCTCTCATCGATGTTTCTAACTCTCTGCCCTTCTCCCTTCCTCTCTGTAAAAAATCAATAAAATATATTTAAAAAAAAAAGTTGTAAAGAACTTGCCAGTAATCCAAGGGCTTATGACTTTAAAGCTACACAACATGAGACTGCAACAGGATACGAACTGGTTTTGTCTGGATCAGGAGTTGCCAAGTGATGGCCCTTGGGTGAGTTTTATTCCACCGACACGGTATTTTTTTTAAAAATATATTTCTTTATTGATTTCAGAGAGAAAGGGAGAAGGAGAGAGAGAGAGAAACATTAATGATGAGAGAGAATCATTGATCGGCTGCCTCCCACATGCCTCCTACTGGGGATTGAGCCCGCAACCCAGGCATGTGCCCTTGGCCGGAATCGAACCTGGGACCCTTCAGTCTGCAGGCTGACACTCTATCCATTGAGCCAAGCCAGCTAGGGCCACAGTGTTTTTTTAGAAAGGTGTATTTGAATGCTTTCAGGTAGACTTGCGTGCTCAAGAGTTCCATGGTTCCTGCCTGTTCGCATCTGCTCAGCACTCTTCTCTAGTTTACCTGCCTCGCCCCTGTAGGCATTTGAGTTTGCAGCGCCTGGTTAGGCGGAATTCCGCTACAGAAGCTCAGAGTGATAGAGGCAGAAACAGAATATTGGGGACCAGCTAGAACTGAGAAATATTAGTCATGTTCTGTTACCCGTGATTGTTCTGTTCTGATTCACGAAGGCACCTGCTCACCTGGCTGGGAGTTGCACATGGGACCTGGGAGCTCACCTGGAAAGGCGGCCCATCCTCCCCATCGGGGAGCTACCTGTTACCATGGAGAGATTAACCACCTTGGTGCAGAAACCAGAGCCACCAGCCCTTTGAAGACCCCCAGCCTTTGCAAATCTCCAGCCTGCATTACCTGTAAACTGCCCATCTGCCCTTTGTGCCTACTCCCCCATGTAATCTTTGTTCTTCTACCCACTATTAGCAGCTGGCTTATGGGGTGGGGGGGCAGAGCAGATTTTTGTGGCTGGCCTGCTGCTCCCCCATGCTGCCGGCAGGATTGGAATAAACGCTCATATCATTCAACCCTGTCTCTGCTGAACTGGCTCAAGTAGTGACAGACAGCCCAGACCCATTGATTGTCCGGTTACAAGAGCACTCACAGGACTTTTTAAATGTCATATTCTTGCCTAGTTATTATTCAAATGATATCAGAATTGAAGGACACTGTGCAATGTGCTGTTCAGATGCAGCAAGCCATCAGTTCGCCCTGCTGAGGGGGTCCTATTGAAAAGGAAACCTAGCCGAACCGGTTTGGCTCAGTGGATAGAGTGTCGGCCTGCGGACTCAGGGGTCCCAGGTTCAATTCCGGTCAAGGGCATGTACCTTGGTTGCGGGCACATCCCCAATGGGGGGCGTGCAGGAGGCAGCTGATCGATCTCTCTCATCGATGTTTCTGGCTCTCTATCCCTCTCCCTTCTTCTCTGTAAAAAATCAATAAAATATATTTAAAAAAAAGAAAGAAAGAAAAGGAAACCTGATCTGGGGTTACACCCCACCCCTGCTCACTCACTCTACCTACCATCTGCAGCTCTCATCTGTTTTTGCCCATTCAATATCACAGCGTCGGGAAAATTCTTCATCTTCATTCTGTAGGACAGTGGTTCTCAACCTTGGCTGCACATGAGAATCACCTGGGAATCTTTTGAAAATCCTGATTTCTGGGCCTCATCCTCCAGAAATTGTTTCTTTGTTACTCATGTTGTGGCCCCACCCCATCACAAAGAAACAGAATTTCTGGAGGATGGGGCCCAGAAATCAGGATTTTACAAAGATTCCCAGGTGATTCTCATGTGCAGCCCAGGTTGAGAACCACTGCTGTAGAAGTGCTGAAACGAAATCAGATTTTACTGCAAATATTGTGTTTTTACTTATCTGCCAAAGGGAAAATGACACGTATGTTTTGGGCTCCAAAAGCAACCAGACATAATGTATTTCAAGTCTTAAGTGAACAATGAATGATGGATCGTCCAATACCAACTCGTTTTCCTCTAAGACCCGGGTATCTGGAAGAGGTCTTGAAGGTCGAATCCACACTCCAGAAAAACAGCACCAGCAGGATATGTAAATGCACCTGAGACTGACTACAGGAATGAGCTCATGGGCTTATGGAATCTGGAAATCCCTCCTTCCTCTGCCTTTTTGTTCTATTCGGGCCCCGGTAGCTTGAATGATGCCTGCCCACATTGGTGAGGCCGAGCTTCTTGACTTGGTCTACTGATCCCAGTGCTAGTCTCTTCCAGAAACACCCTCACAGACACAGCCCAAGAGAAGGTTTTAGCAGCTATCTGGGCACCCCGCAGCTTGGTCAAGTTGACACATAAAATGAACCACCACAGTCCAGTACCTTATAGAGAAGCCAGGACAGTCCGTGATCATGCAGTTACTCAATGATGAAAGTGAGACCAGAAAGAGCTAGCCCAGCAACTCACAGCCCTCGCTGACCCTCAGAATGACCGTGGCCTAGAGGGGTCAGGACCTTACTTTTAAATATATTTTATTCATTTTTTTACAGAGAGGAAGGGAGAGAGATAGAGTTAGAAACATCGATGAGAGAGAAACATCGATCAGCTGCCTCCTGCACATCTCCTACTGGGGATGTGCCCACAACCCAGGTACATGCCCTTGACCGGAATCGAACCTGGGACCCTTCAGTTCGCAGGCCGACGCTCTATCCACTGAGCCAAACCGGCAAGGACCTGACTTTTACATACTGATGCCTGGGCCCCTCTCCAAGCATTGGTACTTTGTCACCTTCTGTGCAGCCAGCGGGGAGAACCAGAGCCCCCCCAAGTATTATGCTCAGACAGTCGGCATCATGATCATAGCCATGCCTGGGAAAACGGGAGTTTCTGATTGCGCCCCCCCAAAAGCAACAGAATTTGGATCTCTGGGGCCCAGAGGACAGGAATCCGTATATTCCAAACACTCTCTGAAATACGCCACAGGCTGGACAAAAGGAAAGAACTACGCAAGGACCCTCGGCTTTGGAGGCAGATGTGAATAGTAATCTCAATTTCGCCTCTTAAATTGCGATGGGGCCCATCTAAGGGTCACGTTCTTAATCTCCTTTAGCATTAGTGTCTCTCTAAAATGGGATAATGGGCCCTAGCCAGTTCGGCTCAGTGGATAGAGCATCGACCTGTGGACTGAAGGGCCCTGGGTTCGATTCCCGCCAAGGGCACAGGCCCGGGTTGCGGGCTTGACCTCCAGGAGGGGGCGTGCAGGAGGCAGCCGATCCATGATTCTCTCTCATCACTGATGTTTTTCTCTCTCTCGCTCTCCCTTCCTATCTGAAATCAATAAACATATATTAAAAAATAAAATAAAATGGCATAATGGTAACGAGCTCAGAAGGAAATGAAAGAGTACAAATAACACTACCGCACCCAGTCCCAGGCCCAGCTGGTGACCCATACACTCCCCTCCCCATTTTGCTATTGTATAAAAGAAGGGTCTTTTTTTGGTAATCTTATTAAGTTTGCTATACATATCAGAAAATAAGCAGTTTGCTGTCACATTCTACAACTGTCATTGGACAAGAGGATTTTCACACATAAAAATGGACAAGAATGAATGGAGCATCTTCAAATTGCCTGTTTAACCACAGAAAATCCACACGCACAGTTCTGGGTCTTGTTCTGTCATTATGGATACATAGGGTTCTTTTCCTCTGTGGGTTCAAGGTAAGTTCACTAGCTTGTCAGGGCACTGGACTCATTTGTCATGTGGCTCTTGTGTCCTTAGAGGAATCTGAGCGTTGATATTTCTTATATGTGCTATTATCTCAACAAGCCATTTGCTCTCTAACCTGCGAGAGCAGCAGTAAACTGAAGCTGCCTGCTCACTGGGGCAGTCGTTTAGACGGAGGGCGGGGAGGGACTCTCTCCTGTCCAGGGTAAATTATCTCATTTTTGGTTTCTGAGAAGAGGAGAATACAGTTTGCCTGAGCTAAACATGAGTTTCCATTGCCAAGGGTAGCGTTGGTGGTATAGTGGTGAGCATAGCTGCCTTCCATTGCCAAGGGTAACATTCTAAGGCTGAGCTACATATAAAAATGTGAGGCCAGCACGGTCGGCGTGGTTCAGGGGTTGAGCATCCACCTATGAACCAGGAGGTCATGGTTCGATTCTCGGTCAGGGCACATGCCCGGGTTGCGGGCTTGATCCCCAGTGTGGGGACTGCAGGAGGCAGCCGATCCATAATTCTCTCTCATCATGGATGTTTCTATCTTCTTCTCCCTCTCCCTTCTTCTCTGAAGTCAATAAAAATGTATTTAAAAAAATAATAAAAGTAAAAATGTGAAGCCGACCTGGTTATACTAGAACTTTCCATCTAAGAGGCAAAGAGTAAGAAGAGAGGCTGGGAGTGCATTACAGAAATTGCCCCCCGCCCCCACCCCCAACTGCCAGCTTCAATGGAGAGGCCCATGGGGCATGTGCTTCCTCTTCTCCCTGCACTGCTGATCTTCTCCTCATAACCAGCCCGTCAGCTAAACCAGGATAAACCTCCCTGCTACCACCACACACCCTAGGACTGTGGTCGGCAAACTGTGGCTCGGGAGCCACATGCGGCTCTTTGGCCCCTTGAGTGTGGCTCTTCCACAAAATACCATGTGCAGGCACGCACGTACAGTGCAATTGAAACTTCGTGGCCCATGCGCAGAAGTCGGTATTTTGTGGAAGAGCCGGTATTTTGTGGAAGAGCCACATTCAAGGGGCCAAAGAGCCGCATGTGGCTCGCGAGTCGCTGTTTGCCGAGCCGAAGTTTGCCGACCACTGCCCTAGGGGAAGGTGCATGGGTCTTGCCTGCCCCACCGATATTTTTCCATTGATTTTTAGAGAGTGGAAGAGCGAGGGAAAGACAGAGAGAAACACCGACGTGAGAGAAACACATCGATTGGTTGCCTTCTGCATGAGCCCTGACCAGGGCCTGGGCCAGGGAGGAGCCTGCAACCGAGGTACCTGCCCTTGACTGGAATCGAACTCATAGGGACCCTTCAGCCCACTGAGCCAAACTGGCTAGGGGTCACCTATTCTCCGGCCAAATCTGGCTGTGGCACCACTTTGGCTCATCTCAGCTAGTTCCTCTTGTTTAAATATCTCCTGGCTCAGCAGCACTCCATCTGTAAAGTAGCGGGACTGTGCTCAAGAGGATGTGTCCAGGTGTCCACAGGAATTTCCGCCGGCTACAGTCCATCCCATATGTCTACTCCAGTCTGTTTTTTAAAAGAAAAAATTATATACGTATAATTTTTTCATTGATTTCTGAGAGGAAGGGAGAGGAAGAGAGAGAGAAACATCCATGATGAGAGAGAATCATGGATTGGCTGCCTCCTGCAAGCCCCACACTGGGGATCAAGCCCACAACTTGGGGTATGTGCCCTGAGCGGGAATCGAACCGTGACCTCCTGGTTCATAGGTCAAGGCTCAACCACTGAGCCACGCCGGCTGAGCACTGGTCTGCATTCTTGCTCTTGCTAACCATGCCTCTCCATCCCCTATCTGCTCAGCTGGGCCAGATAGTAAAATTTTAAATCAAATGTTAGCAAGTCAAGCATAGCAATACATAAAAAGTCTATATGCTCTAACCAAGTAGAATTTATTCTAGGAATGCAAGATCTAACATTAAAAAACTAATAAATACAACAGAAAATGAAGAAAAACATGAATAAATGTAAAAGTAAGATTTTCAGGGACAGCAGAGTAAAGCAGCATCTCTCTTTGCAAAGCCCAATTCTAAAACATGACAACTGCCAGGAACAACCATTTCAAGGCTCTCAATAAACCAGAGGCAGACAACAAATTGAGATGTATTTATTCATGAAAAACTGGTGAACGTTGAGTAAAAGAGCGAGTCTGTGGCATTCCTGCCTGGAACTGATCACACAGACACCCCCCCGCCCCTCCACTCACCCAGATTAATCAGCAAAGTTGTGAGATTTTGCAGTAGTGTGAGGCGTGGCTCCAAAAGTGGCCAGAACATTTGCTGCTAGAGCAGTGGTTCTCAACCTTCTGGCCCTTTAACTACAGTTCCTCATGTTGTGACCCAACCATAAAATGATTTTCGTTGCTACTTCATCACTGTCATGTTGCTACTGTTATGAATCGTCATTTAAATATCTGATCTGCAGGATGGTCTTAGGCGACCCCTGTGAAAGGGTCATTCGACTGCCAAAGGGGTCGCGACCCACAGGTTGAGAACCACTGGGCTAGAGGGAGGGGCCTTGATTTGCACACATGACAGGTGGTATTGTCATTAAAAATTACAAATTCCATAGGAAACAAAAGAGGACAGTCCATCGCTGCATTAACCTGAGGTTGTAGGCCCTAGGGGGTGAGTGGCAGACCAGCTGTAAAGCCAGAAATTCCACTGGGAGCTACTGAACTTGAGAGGCCCTGAAGGCGCTGGGAGTGCCCTCCACACAGCCTTGGCTAATTGGGAGGCACAGGGCGGACCCGAATGGGCCTGTTATCGTAAAAAACAACAACAGAAACATTCCAACCTGTAAAGAATTTCTGTGAGTTTATCTGAGCCAAACTGTCGACAATTGCCCGGAAGGATGCAGAATCTCAACGGATTGGGAAAGTGCTCCGGAGAATGGTGGTTTTGAACCTTGTTTTATACATGTCGGTAAAAGGAGGAGATGTAAGTGGTTACATGAAATCCATTGGTGAGAGATTAGGGAGGCAGGAGAGAGCAAAGTGTGTGATGGAGAACCTCTGGGATTGGATGAAAAGTAAAATGATGGAGACAAATACTTCTCTTTTTTTACTTTTAATTTCTTTATTGATTAAGGTATTACATATGTGTCCTTATCCCCCCATTACTCTCCCGCCCCACTCATGCCCTCACCCCCCTGGTGTCTGTGTCCATTGGTTAGGCCTATATGCATGCATACAACTCCTTTGGTTGATCTCTCCCCCTTCTCCCCACCCTCCCCTGCCTCCCCTCTGAGGTTGGACGGTCTGATTGGTCTGATCGATGCTTCTCTGTCTCTGGATCGGTTTTTGTTCATCAGTTTAGACCAGCGGTTCTCAACCTGTGGGTCGCCACCCCTTTGGGGGTCAAACGACCCTTTCACAGGGGTCGCCTAAGACCATCGGAAAACACATAGATAATTACATATTGTTTTTGTGATTAATCACTATGTTTTAATTATGTTCAGTTTGTAACCATGAAAATACATCCTGCATATCAGATATTTACATGACGATTCATAACAGTAGCAACATTACAGTGATGAAGTAGCAACGAAAATAATTTTATGGTTGGGGGTCACCGCAACATGAGGAACTGTATGAAAGGGTCACGGCATTGGAAGGTTGAGAACCACTGGTTTAGACAAATACTTCTTTTACTTGGGTGGGTGCAGGATAGATAACAGTCAGCAATTAACATGATAACAATAACAATGAAGGAGTCTGTGGTCTGTCCCGGCAAGCAGGCGCATTTGGTCGTGCCCTCAGGGGTTCGGAAAAAGGGAAGTTACAAGTTACCCTGACATTCCTCAGGTATGTTATCTTAGATGCAAAAAGGCTGACTCCGTAAAGATCAAAGTTGATCTTTGTCAAGGCAGAGACTGGCCTCAGACATGACTACCCACCAGACACTGCTTTTTATTTTTTTTAAATATATTTTATTGATTTTAGAGAGGAAGGGAGAGGGAGAGAGAGATAGAAACATCAATGATGAGAGAGAATCATTGATTGGCTGCTTCCTGCACGCCCCCTACTGGGGATCGAGCCCGCAACCCAGGCATGTGCCCTTAGCCAGAATCGAACCTGGGACCCTTCAGTCCACAGGCCAACGCTCTATCCACTGAGCCAAACCAGCTAGGGCTACACTGCTTTTTAATGAAAGGTATTTCATTTCAGCCCATCCTGTGTGGTTACTTGGGGTGCCTTGAGCTTGAAGGCCACCACACAGGCAATCCCCGAGTCAGGTCAGCATGGGGCCCTGGTTTTGCCCACAGGCCCAAGCTCTCCAAACATCACCGTGCAGAGAATTCAAGAGGATGGAAATCTGCCTAAACTTTGAAAGTGCTCACACACCCACACAGATCCATCAGCAGAGAGTAGAATCCTCACTGACATAAGTTGTTCTAGCACCATTTCTATCTAATCACTGAAAACTAAGCTATACAGACACAAGGGTGCTACACAGGAAGCCAGGTTAAAAATAGAAGTAAGATAAAAACCAGAACAGCAGAGATGTCACAGTCCCAAGCATGGGGAGTGAGGGAGCGGGGGAAAGTTTCCACCGATAAAAGCAAAGTAAGTTGCTAAACGAAATAAAAGCAAAAAGAAGACAAATCAGCAAAAACAACAACGCTGAGAGGAAAAAATGCAGAGCCCACAATTTCTACAATATGTTATCTAAAACATCAAGCTTTCCATTCAGTTTTCAACAACAACAACAGAATAAGACATGCAGAGAAACCAGAAAGTATCCCCTATACCAGTGGTCGGCAAACTGCGGCTCGCGAGCCACATGCGGCTCTTTGGCCCCTTGAGTGTGGCTCTTCCACAAAATACCGACTTCTGCACATGGGCCAGGAAGTTTCAATAGCACTGTACGTGCACGTCCACACGTGGTATTTTGTGGAAGAACCACACTCAGGGGCCAAAGAGCCGCATGTGGCTCGAGAGCCGCAGTTTGCTGACCACTGCCCTATACCAAGGAAAAGGAATGGAAGGAGAAAAAGGACTCTGAGGGGCCCAGGTGCTGTAAGCAGAAAAAACTGCAGAGCCGTTGTTATAAATCTGTTCAATGAGTTAAGTGAAACCATGTTTATTTAAGTATTAAAGAAAAAGGTAATGGGATTGATTAAAGAAATTGGAAATATCAATATAGCCACTGAAAGTATATGAAAAATAACCACATGAGAACTCTGGAGTTGAAAACGACAATAACTAAAATAATAAATTCACTAGATGGTCTTGGCAACAGACTCAAGATAGCAGAAGTAATCATCAGTAAACTTGAAAATAGATGAATAGAATCATCTAGTCTGAATAATAGGAAAAAGTAAAAGAAAAACTAGCAGAGACTCAGAGACGTATAGGATAATATTATGTACCAACTTATATGTAATGGGAGTGTCAGGAGGAGAGGAGAGATAAATAGAAAGAATATTTGAAGTAATTGTTACAACCTTCCCAAATTTGATAATACACATTAATCTACAGTCTCAAGAAGCGAATAAATCACAAAGAGAACTGTACCTGGACACACCATAGTGTTAAACTGTCAAAAGCCATAGAAAAAGGAAAATCTTGAAGCAGCAAGAGAAAAACATATATATATATATAATAAAATATTTTAAAAGCTGTCTTATCATAAATAATGAAGGCCAGAAGTCAGTAAGATGATATATTTAAAGTGCCAAAACAGAAAGAAAACTGTCAACCAAGAATTGAAATCCAGCAAATCTAACCTCGGAAATGAGAGGGAACTCAATACTGATGGCATATTCTAGAAAAGCAAGACTATAGGAACAGAATGAAAGCCAGTGTTTGCCAGGATCAGGAGATTTGGGGAGACGATTAACTGCAACTGAACTTTTTGGACCGATATAAATACTCTCTATCTTTATTTTTGTGAATGCTACACAATTGTACATGAAATTTACATATAAAATTGGCGCATTTTATTGTTTGTAAATTACATCTCAATACAACTTTAAAAAAAAAAAAAAGATTATCTTCTTTTCAGAGGCTTTCTCTGCCTCACAAAACCCCAGGTTTTGCTCCAATAACTTTTAGTTCCCATTTGTGTTGTTACACGTGATTCATTGTATCTGAATTATCTACTTAAAGCCAATCTCTCCCTCTCGTTTCTAAGATCCTTTGGTGTCAAGAGCCCGTATTTTCAGTCATAATATTCCCAATATGAAAAGTAGACTTTCAAATATCTGTGTTCTAAAACTAGAGTCCAAGCCTGAGCTAATTCAAGGCTCTTTCTAAGAGACAAAGCTTGCTTCTCAAAGTGAGGTATGCAGGTGATTTGCCTCAAGAATACAACAGAAGCTGGGTCAATAAGGAATGTTTCTTTCTTTCTTTCTTTCTTTCTTTTTAAAATATATTTTATTGATTTTTTACAGAGAGGAAGGGAGAGAGATAGAGAGTTAGAAACATCGATGAGAGAGAAACATCGATCAGCTGCCTCCTGCACATCTCCTACTGGGGATGTGCCCGCAACCCAGGTACATGCCCTTGACCGGAATCGAACCTGGGACCTTTCAGTCCGCAGGCCGACGCTCTATCCACTGAGCCAAACCGGTTTTGGCAAGGAATGTTTCTTACTGACAAATAGAATTATTAAAAATGTAAACACATGAATGTATTTTATTATCTCAAAATAAAAGCAGGCAGGGAGTTCATGGTCTGATGCCTTAGATCCATGGTCGGCAAACTTCAGCTCGCGAGCCACATGCGGCTCTTTGGCCCCTTGAGTGTGGCTCTTCCTAAGCCTTAGGAGTACCCTAATTAAGTTAATAACAATGTACCTACCTATATAGTTTAAGTTTAAAAAATGTGGCTCTCCAAAGAAATTTCAATCGTTGTAGTGTTGATATTTGGCTCGGTTGACTAATGAGTTTGCCGACCACTCTCAGTGGTTCTCAACCTTCCTAAGGCCGCGACCCTTATTACAGTTCCTCATGTTGTGGTGACCCCCAATTTCATGGTTACAAATTGAACATAATGAAAGCATAGTGATTCATCACAAAAACAATATGTAATTATCTATGTGTTTTCCGATGGTCTTAGGCGACCCCTGTGAAAGGGTCGTTCGACTCCCAAAGGGTTCGCGACCCACAGGTTGAGAACCGCTGCCTTAGATCAACAAAATCACCAATGTCTCGGGATCATTATCTTTCCACTTGAGCCATCCTCGGCGTTTTACCTTAGTTTATAACCTCATGCTTGCAAAATGGATGCTGCAAATCCAGGCATCACATCTTTTTTCTTTTGTAAACTGTGTTATTGAAAGTACAGTGGGGCCTTGACTTACGAGTTTAATTCGTTCCGTGACGGAGCTCATAACTCAAATTACTCGTATGTCAAATCTTAAAGTGAACGAGTGAGACACGTGATGCTGGGCTGATGTGGCGTTCACTGTGACGTTGCTGCGCCAACTAGCGGTGGGGTATCTGAAGCTGGCTCGCAACCCGAATTTTAGCTCGCAACTCAAAGCAAAAAATCTGCCGAGAGACGGCTCGTATCTCGAAAAACACGTTAGTAGAGACACTCGTAAGTCAAGGCCCCACTGTATTACAAATGGCTCTCGCCCCCTCCCCAGCCTTCCCGGCACTATTATTTGTCCACGGGTATTGCATGTGTGCACATCAATTCTTTGTTTACTCTCTTCCCGTTCCCCCTCCCCCCAATATGTTAGTCTATTGCATGTTTCATCAGTTTATTTTCCTCATTAGATGCCACATATAAGTGAGATCATGTGATACTTGTCATTCTCTGGCTTATTTAGCTTAGCAGAAGCGCATTCAAGGCAGGAAACAGCAAGTGCAGTGCAGGGAGGATCTCCTTCCAAACTCTCCCTTTTGTCAGGCAGTAAACTCCCTCCTGGTCATTCCTCAGTAGTCTTAGCCCGATGTGTCATTGGCCAAAAGTCACCTCATTTGCAAGAGGAGTATTTGTCCAAGGGAAATGGAATTGCCATAGGCTTATTTAGAACACCAGTTCAGACTCATCTCCGAGGGCTGTGCACATTGCCAACTAAAAAAACTGAGTTCCTGGTGGCCAGGAAAAGGGGAACGTTAGTATGGACACAGCCAATTTTGCCTACCACAGAAAGCAATAGAAAAAACACACTATTTGAGGAGCTACTTCCATTATCATCCAAAATAGATTTTTTCCCTCTACAGGTCAATAATATATTCTATCTTTAAAAATAATCATCATAAAAGCTCAAGAGCTCTGGGGACAAAGTCAAGACTTCAGAGTCCGAACATCAAAGTGAGAACGCCAAGCAAAGGATCCATGACTCAGTCCTCGTATGGTCACCGCAGATAGTCCCCAAAGGTGGCTGATGAGTACTGACCTCCCAAGGGTCTTGGAGGTCAAGGCTGATGTATCAATTCTGACTTGTTTCCTGAGAAAAGTGAAAGTGAGGGCCAAGACAGGAAGTTCAATATTGGTTTCAGCTAATTTTTTGCTTTGAGTTGCGAGCTAAAATTCGGGTGACGAGCCAGCTTCAGATACCCCACCGCTAGTTGGCGCAGCGAACGTCACAGTGAACGCCACAACATCAGCCCAGCATCACGTGTCTCACTCTTTCACTTTAAGATTTGACATACTAGTAATTTGAGTTATGAGCTCTGTCACGGAACGAATTAAACTCGTAAGTCAAGGCCCCACTGTGCTTTCAATAACACAGTTTACAAAAGAAAAAAAGATGTGATGCCTGGATTTGCAGTTGAGTGTAAAAACCACTCAACTCAATGTTGGTAGGACAAAACTGAGTGTTAAAATTAAAACCCAACTCAAGCTCTCGCCTTCCTGGAAGCCAACTTTTTAAGTGTTCCTCGCCCTTCAACCAAGAAGGCCAAGGATCAACAGGGAAAACGACGTCCACTCTCCCTAGACCAGTGATGGCGAACCTATGACACGCGTGTCAGAGGTGACACGCGCACTCATTGTTTTGGTTGATTTTTCTTTGTTAAATGGGCATTTAAATATATAAAATAAATGTCCAAAATATAAGTCTTTGTTTTACTATGGTTGCAAAGATCCAAAAATTTCTCTATGTGACACGGCACCAGAGTTAAGTTAGGGTTTTTCAAAATGCTGACACGCTGAGCTCAAAAGGTTCGCCATCACTGCCCTAGAGCTTGGTGGCAAAGTCTCCTCTTTATTAATTGGGTAAGTAAGGCAACAAACACCTGATGAAGTCTACCTTTCATGACAAAGCTCTGCCTAGTTTTTCTTGAAACAGACACTATAAAAAATAAAAGCGCCCTGACTGGTTTGGCTCAGTGGATAGAGCGTCGGCCTGCGGACTCCAGGGTCCCGGGTTCGATTCCGGCCAAGGGCATGTACCTTGGTTGCGGGCACATCCCCAGTTGGGGGTATGCAAGAGGCAGCTGATTGATGTTTCTCTCTCATCGAAGTTTCTAACTCTCTATCCCTCTCCCTTCCTCTCTGTAAAAAATCAATAAAATATATTTAAAAAAAATAAAAGTGATGCTGATGTAAACCAAATGCTAACTATTTATACCCACTCACTTGCAAGAGAAAGAGAAGATAAAGGTGACCATTTCAAAATCGAGAACGCTTCCACAAAATCCTGGTGTTTCACTTCATATTCTCAAAATTAGACTCAAAGCAGCAGGACACGTTAAAATTGAAATAGCACAGGATTTCGAATAACATTCATTTTAAAAAGACAAGCTGGAGAGCTACAATGAGAAATTTCTATAGCATTTTGGCTGGAGAACACAGAATCTAAACGTACCGCTATGGTTTGAGTATTGGGTGTCTGATTTAATTTAATGACTTTTAAATTTGTAATTTCAAAACGTCTTGACTTCAAACCCAAAAGCATGGAATTTAAAAGATGGAATTTGGACAAAATGGAATTGTGATTTGGGCTTAAGCTGGAGAAGAGAAATTAGGATTGTAAAGAACCAAGGAGGGGTCTCCACGGGGTTTATTAATCAGCCTCATTCGATACACTGAATACCTTGATGTTCTGAGTCAAGGAATTCAGACTATATATAGATGGGGTTTGCTTTCATTTGCTCTTCAACCAAAGTTTGATTCTCTTTTCTTCAATAAGAGTGTCATATTAGCATAAATATTAAAATGGAAAATATTATGGTTTAGAACTTGAGGGCACTATATTCCATTTGGGGGTTGAAGTCTATGCTCAATACTGACATATAAACACATACCACCGATCTTGCCCAGCATTTTTCATTTCCTAGAAAGCTTTGGACAATGACCAATGGGAGACCAGACTCTTAATCATACTCCAAGGCTGTGAACAAAATGAAAAATGGCGGCTGTCTCCTGCTCAATGCTACTTTGTTCTTCCAAAACTTGGCCTGCCTCAGTTTCTTCGGTGGGCCTCTCAGAATACCCTGCTTAGCCAGTACATTCTTCCGGTTATTCAGGCCTATAACCTAGGCGTTACCCTTGACCCACGCCAGGTGTGGATCCCATCCACAAATCCCGTTAGCCCGATATTTCCAACTGATCCAGAACCTGCGCATCTTCCCCACGCTCCACGGCCAGCCCAGTGGCCAGCCTCCCGCGTCACTCCCCTGGGTTACTGCGACAACCCCCTCGCCCGTCTCCTGGCTCAGTCACTCATCTTCCTTCTGGATATCCTACCTCATAGTGGGTGTGAGGGGCAAGGAAGAGGCCACCACCATTTCCATTCGGGTTCTAGTCTAAGGATGGTTTCCTTGCCAAGTGTAGCAGCCAGGGAGCAGATTCCTAGTAACTCCATTTCTCGGAGGGGAGAGTTAAAGAACAGATCTCA
The DNA here is from genome assembly GCF_963259705.1 of Myotis daubentonii. Lineage (NCBI taxonomy): Eukaryota > Metazoa > Chordata > Mammalia > Chiroptera > Vespertilionidae > Myotis > Myotis daubentonii. Next base: position 135,647,749 of record NC_081861.1, read on the forward strand.
CCCTGGCTGGTGTGGTTCAGTGGATAGAGGGTTGGCCTGTTGACTGAAGGGTCCCAGGTTCGATTCCAATCAAGGGCGCATGCCTGGGTTGCGGGCTCGATCCCCAGTGGGGGGCATGCAGGAGGCAGCCAATCGATGATTCTCTCATCATTGATGTTTCTATCTCTCTCCCCCTCTCCCTTCCTCTCTGAAATCAATAAAAATATATGCATTTAAAAAAAAACCAGATCTCATGGAAAGGCAGTTCAGTAGTCTGTCAAATTATGTCTTTCATATAGGGCTGCTCACAATTGAATGAAAAAGCCAAAGAGAAACAAGGAACTTGGCTCCTAACAGACCTGAAAAAACCGGATCTAACCAAAACGGTTTCAAAGCTTGGCGCCTGAGTCATAAAAAGAAGACTTTTCCAAAGACCAGGCAGTTGGATAATCCTTTAATACCCAACAGTTTTACATTATTTGGGGGCCGCAGTGATGGCAGAAAATGATTCAGGGCAGAATGGTGCTGTACTGATGGCTAATAAGAAATTGATGGGAAGGAAGAAATATTGTCCACTTGGATTTGTGCTATTGTCGCTATAAAGCAGTGGTTCTCAACCTTCTGGCCCTTTAAATACAGTTCCTCATGTTGTGACCCAACCAGAAAATGATTTTCGTGGCTACTTCATCACTGTCATGTTGCTACTGTGATGAATCGTCATGTAAATATCTGATCTGCAGGATGGTCTTAGGCGACCCCTGTGAAAGGGTCGTTCGACCGCCAAAGGGGTCGCGACCCACAGGTTGAGAACCGCTGCTATAAAGTGACTCAGAAGCCAACGCAAAAATTATGTTACGTAATGGTCCGTTTCAGTGAACGTGCACTTCTGTTCAAAACTCCTCATAAAAACGAAAGTATTATTGGGTAACTCAGTGACCATAGCTAAATAATCATTAGTGTCTATCATTTCAACCTTAATCCTTAGCTCTCATGAGAAGAAAGAGGAGGATGTCAATGGACTGACAATAAAAAACCAACAAATACAGGCCCGACCAGCATGGCTCAGTGGTTGAGCATCAACCTGTGAACCAGGAGGCCACGGTTTGATTCCTGGTTGGGGCACATGCTCGGGTTGCAGGATCGATCCCCAGTGTGGGGCGTGCAGGAGGCAGCTGATCAAAGATTCTCTCTTATCATTGATGTTTCTATCTCTCTCTTCCTCTCTCTTCCTCTCTGAAATAAAAATATATTTTAAAAAAACAAAAACAAATACATAAAAGGGGAGGTTGGCAGCACAGTGTCAGTTGTCAAGAGTCACCATCACCCTTGAGTCACAGCAAGTGAAAATAAGATTAAGATCGACGTCAGGTTTTCGTCTACAATAAACTCTTCAGCCATTTGCTTCTGCACGAACACATTTTTCTGCAACATCCCTCTTGTTACGGTCACCAGCCCCATCCTGAGAGGAAGCAGACCCATTCTCAATGACGCATGTGCATCTTAGGCATGAGAAATCAGGGTGCCACGGAGAGGAATGTAGAACCTACTGCCATTAGCTGCTAACATCACACAAAATGCCCTACAAATGTATAGGTCAGCCTTCCCGCAATTCTCCACGTCTCTTCAAATTTTCTTTGATGGAAAAGCCATTTTGTAGTTTTTATGAAGCTATTACACAAAAATAGGTCTGCTGTTAAGTAGTTAGGTATTATGTTCACTGCAGAGTGGACGGGGTTGTCGAACACCCTTTCCACCCCTGCTCAGACACCCAGAGCAGTCTTTCCCATCTCAAAGGCAACACCATCTTCCCATGTACTTGGGCTCTGACCTTGGAGACATCCTTCACTCACTCACGGACCTTCTCACAATTTATATCACATCAAATTGGGCTCCACTTTCAAAGAATTCCCAGAATCTGACTTCTTCCGACCTCTGGCACATACAAGATTCTGTCTCGCTCTCCCGCAGTCTCTCACCTGGATTGGTGACGGGGCACGTCTGAGGCTCCTCTCAGGGAGGCTGATGCGCTGGGCCAGGGACCACACTTGGGTAACAAGGCTCTGGAGCAGCGGTTCTCAACCTGTGGGTCGCGACCCTTTGGCGGTCGAATGACCCTTTCACAGGGGTCGCCTAAGACCATCCTGCAGATCAGATATTTCCATCACGATTCCTAACAGTAGCAACATGACAGTGATGAAGTAGCCACGAAAATCATTTTATGGTTGGGTCACAACATGAGGAACTGTATTTAAAGGGCCAGAAGGTTGAGAACCACTGCTCTGGAGTGTATTTCAGATGGAAGGATATTTGAGAGGAGAGGAGAGAAAAAGAGGGGGGTGTCCTTGGCTGTGAATCACAGGGTATAGAGCCGTCTACACGCAACACATCGAGAAGACATTGGGAATAGACCACTTGAGTGGAGTCACCTGCCTGCCAGCCCATGGCCCTGAAAGTCTATTCTCAACACAGCAGTCAGGTCACGCCACTCTCTGCCTAAAATTCACAGGTAGCCTAGCTGGTCTGGCTGAGTGGATAGAGTGTCGCCTAACCACTGAACCAACCCGGCTAGGGCTCATTGGCTCATTCTTGTATGTGCCCTGATCAGGATCAAACCAGCAACCTTGGCGCATCAGGGCAGTAGCTCTGACCAACTGAGCTACTTGGCCAGGGCCAGCATCTACATTTTAACAAGATGCCCAGGTGACTGGGGGGCACCTTCCAGTTCACGAAGCACCTGTTTAAATGCCCTGAAGGGGACAGTTCAGTAGCCCTGCTGTGTCAGGGCTCAGCCCGAGCACACCTCACTCCTGCTGGTCACTGGACATGAACTAACAAGGACTCTATCACCTTGGCCCCTTTACAAACACCAGCTTGGCACCAGGTGGTGGAAAGATAAGGAAGGAACGCTGCAGGAGAAAGCAACTAATAGAGTCTAGTTTGAATCCCCTTCTTACAAATCCACATGCCTCCGAGATTCAGGAAAGCTAACTGGGTTACGCAGACCACGCGAGCCTACAGAGCTCAGGAGGGTGTCTGTGCAATTACACAGGGGAAGCCATTCAGAGTTCAATGGCCGGAAGCCTGCAACTGAGAAATCACATCAAAGAACATCAATAAGGGACAGGTCCTTTCAAGGGAAGGAACCGTGAGCTCTTACAGGTCCTCTAATGTGGAAGGGTAGCTTGATTAGAGGGGATAAAACAACACTGAGAAAGACATTCAGGTGCAAATATAAATAGTGGCTTTGAAAATGCCCATAGCCCAGCCGGTGTGGCTCAGTGGTTGAGCGTCGACCTATGAACCAGGAGGTCACAGGTTCAATTTCCAGTCAGGGCACATGCCTGGGTTGTGAGCTAGATCCCCAGTAGGGGGCATGCAGGAGGCAGCTGATCGATCAATGGTTCTCTCTCATCATTGATGCTTCTATCTCTCTCTTCCTCTCTGAAATCAATAAAAATATATTTAAAAAAAAAAAGAAAACAGTGTTTTTGGAATCTGTTGTACAAGTAAGAGCAAGAATCATCTTGTCCCAAAACAACCATCTGGGAATCTCTCTGGTCCTTTGACTTCTCATTTCTTGGGCTGTAGTTGAGCCTAGCCCAGTGGTCGGCAAACTGCGGCTCGGCAAATTGCGGCTCGCGAGCCACATGCGGCTCTTTGGCCCCTTCAGTGTGGCTCTTCCACAAAATACCGGCTCTTCCACAAAATACTGACTTCTGCGCATGGGCCACGAAGTTTCAATTGCACTGTACGTGCGCGCCCGTACGTGGTATTTTGTGGAAGAGCCACACTCAAGGGGCCAAAGAGCCGCATGTGGCTCATGAGCCGCGGTTTGCCGACCACGGGCCTAGCCAACTTGACACAGAAAAAGCCATCAGAGGTTAAATGCCTTACCATACCTCGTTCACTGAGCACAGTACCTTGCTCGTAGTTAGCACTCAATGAGTGTGATTATGGTCCTTATCAAAGCCATAATAGTTTATTTAGTCAAAGATTTTCATACAAAAGTACTTGTGCATATAATGCATTTTGATTTGGTCAAGTCTGTTTCCACTTTACATTAGCTTATATTGTAGCCAAAACATATTTTTATCCCTAGCCAAACATAGGTTATTTGTCAACGAAATTTCACAGATCACTTGACAGGCAGTAAGAAATCCTAATGAAACCTTTAAGAACTCAGGGAAAATATATACAAAACAAAACGCAAGATCAAGCACCTACACAGGAAGCAGATCCTAACAGCAGTGCCCTTCAGAAGCAGAATCAACTTGAAACTTTGGCTAGACTCCTGGCCAGGATTCCTCCAGACTGTCAAGGTCACAGAAAGCAAGGAAAGACAGAGAAATTGTCACAGCCCAGAATAGTCCAGGGAGACAAGACAATGGAATTCAGTGTGGATGAGATCCTCGAACAAAAAGTCAATGGTAGAAAACCTAGTGAAATCTAAATCAAGTCTGAGTTTAATTCCTAGAAATATACCAACATATCAAGAAAATATAAGATGTTAACAATGGGAGGATGTGGGTGAGGGCTGCGGGGGAACTATTTGGGCTATCTTTGCAACCATTTTGTGAATCTGAAATTATTCTAAAGCAACCAGGGCTATTTATTTAATAACACAGCAAACAAACAAACCTGGAAGAGCCTTCAGGAATTTTGCTCCAGTTTCTGAGATCCAGAGGCGTGTACAGTGAGAAAGCTCTCATGGATTCTGAAGCTAGTCCCAGGATCGAGACCCACCCCCAGCTTTCTGAAATGTACTATACTAGAGGTCCGATGCACGAAGATTCATGCCTTCCTTCCCCTGGCTGCCGGCACCACCTTCTCCCCAGCCAGAGCCGCCTTTCCATCTTTGCTCCGGCCCAGAGCTGCCTTTCTGCCTTCCCACGCTGCCCAGAGGCCTGGAGCGGCTGGGGCAGTGTGGAACGCCCGTGTCATCGCCATGGTGATGACACAAGTGTCCCACCCAGGCCACTCTGTGCCTGTGTATGCAAATTAACCTGCCATCTTTGTTGGGTTACTTTGCATACTCCCCCCTGATTGGTTGGCGGGCGTCACGGAGGTACAGTCAGTTTGCATCTTTCTTTTTTATTAGCATAGATTCCCACTTCTTGCTATAAAATCATCCCTTTAGAACAACACAAGAGACCCGAGGGACAAGAGAGCAACCTATACCCAGGAGCCTTTGTCCCAGGAGCCTTGTCGGGCTCCCCCAATCTCTGACCCAAAGCAGCGGGGCCCTAGGAAATGCAAGATTAGTCTTCTTTCATTCTCTAATGAAAGAAGAGTCCCCTCAGTCTCACCCGAGGATATGTTTTCATTGATTTTTAGAGAGAGTGGGAGAGGGAGAGACAGAGCAACACATCGATTGGCTGTCTCCCGTGCGCACCTCAACCAGGGCCAGGGAACCTGCAACCAAGGTACGTGCCCTCGACGGGAATCGAACCTGGGACCTTTCAGTCCACGGCTGATGCTCTATCCACTGAGCCAAACTGGTTAGGGCCATCTCAGCACTTAATTACTGAACAGAGTAACTCCATTCTCCGCACAGTGGGTTTATGCAGTGAACAAAGGACACATGCATGCCTCTGGCTGGATCTGGGCGCGCATGTGTCCTTTGCTCATCCTTCTTCCTTCCAACACATGTAGAAGCCAAGGGGCAGGTCGTTGTTAGAGCCTCAAGGCCTCCATCAGGCCAAGACCAAGGGGAGTTCCACTCCCGCTCACTCGCCCAAGGAGGACTGCAGGGGGCTGTCCTGGAGCCTGGTTTGAGTTACAACAAAAGCAAGGGCGTTGTTGAAAGACCATCTTTAGAGCAGAAAGGCTGTACTGTTTCACTTGGCAAAGACCTTGGGCCTCTCTCCAGGTTATGCCTTCCTGCTCTTCTGTAAGCATAAAAGCAATGCATTTAGATATGCTCTGAGGTGGGATTTTTACATCAAAGCCAAAATAAGAATGAGAGAGAGAGAGAGAGAGAGAGAGAGAGAGAGAGAGAGAGAGGAAGTTAGCCAGCTCCAGAAAAAAAAGGCAGTATCATTTCTGACCAACTGAGCAGCATCTGAAAAATCTGTCTATCCCCATAATACACATACACATCTCCTATATACATACACACAGTCACACACACACATACATGTAAGTGCTAAACTCTATACCTAAAGCCACCGAGTCCTCTGCTCAAGCACAGAAATAATTGTTAGAGTATTATAGGATGTGTTATGAATTCATGCATCAAATAATGAGTACCTACTATGTGCCAGGAACCGTTCTGGGAGTTGGGAATACAACAGTAGACAAGATGCAATTACTACCCTCACGAAAATGTTAACATTATTAAATCACATGTATCATATATGTATTAAAGTCAGTCATTGGGCTATGTAATCCCTTTACATGCATGTTACCACTTATTCCTCACAACAACCGTACCAGGAGATAAAATGATCACTTCCAGGTTCCAGATGAGAACCTAAGGCAGGGGTGGGCAACCCCTGGCGCGCGTGCCAAACATGGCACGCCAGTAACTTTTGCTGGCACGCGAAACCCTCTCTTATAATCTTCCATTTACAATTTTTTTCTTAATATCGACTTTATTTTTCAGATAAATTCAGTGTAGGTGCATCTTAGATAAATAAATAATTTTATATAACATGTATACATTAAAAAATAAATGTATTTTTCATCATCATATACTGTGTGTTTGTCGCTCGAATGAATTTTATTATTTCTTCAAGGTTCTTCACATATGTACACCTTAAGAGATATCAAGTAGGCATAACATGTTCTCAAAAAATTAGGGGTCGCCCTGGCCGGTTTGGCTCAGTGGATAGAGCGTTGGCCTGCGGACTCAGGGGTCCTGGGTTCGATTCCGGTCGAGGGCATGTGCCTTGGTTGGGGGCACATCCCCAGTGGGGAGTGTGCAGGAGGCAGCTGATCGATGTTTCTCTCTCTCATCGATGTTTCTAGCTGTCTATCCTTCTCCCTTCCTCTCTGTAAAAAACCAGTAAGATATATATTTTTTAAAAAAAAAATTAGGGTTGGCACGCAGAAGAATTTTGAGTCAGAGATTTTGCTGGTTTGGGCACGCACTCACAAAAAGGTTGCCCACCCCTGACCTAAGGCTTATGGAGATCACACTCAAGGGGCCAAAGAGCCGCATGTGGCTTGCAAGCCGCGGTTTGCCGAGCCGCAGTTTGCCGACCACTGGCCTAGGAAACCAGCTGTGGTGCCCCGGGCAAGCCAGGACACTTCTCTAGGTCTTAGCTTTCTCAGATGCAAACTTTTAAAAGCTTGTCTAGACCATTTCACGTTCCTTTCATGCCATCCTGTTGTGATAGATTATCTGAAAAATGGCTGCCAGCGTTCCTCCCAACCTACCTGCCCTTCTGCAATGTGACAGTTGCTCTTCCATCAAGAGATGCAGTCCCTACCCCGGAAGCTGGCTTGAGCCTTTTTTTTAAAATATATTTTTATTGATTTCAGAGGAAGGGAGAGGGAGGTATGGAGGGAGAGGGAGAAACATCAATGATGACAGAGAATCATTGCTTGGCTGCCTCTTGCCTGCCCCCTACTGGGGATTGAGCCCGCAACCCGGGCATGTGCCCTTGACCGGAATCGAACCCGGGACCCTTCAGTCTGCAGGCCGACGCTCTATCCACTGAGCCAAACCGGCCAGGGCTGGCTTGAGTCTTGTTTGGGTTAGGAGAGCATGGCAGAGGTAAGGGTGTGAGACTTCCAGGTCTAGGCCTGAGGAAGACTGGCAGCTTTCCTTTTGCCTTCTGAGGACCCAGCTGCCATGTAAGGAACCATGGGCTGTGAAACAACAGGGAGAGGTCTAGCCAGCCACCAGCTCTCAGTACTGAAGCCGAGGGGCCGGATATGTGAGCCCAGCCGCCTTGGACATTCCAGCCCCAGCTGACCTCCGAGCTTACGCAGCTACACAAGTAACCCCAGCGGAGATCTGATGCAGCAGATGAACCACCCTGCTGAGCCCAATTCGCAGAATTACTAGCAATAATAAATCTCTGTCGTTTTAAGCCATATTGCTTTGGGGGTAGTTTGTTACATAGCAATTGATAGCTGATACACATGTTCTGCTCACATAGGAAATAATAGAAATTTCAAAAGCCAGAATGTGTAGCTCTTCTTTGGAAGAACTACAAAGAAATAGGCCTACCAATTGGAAGGCAGAAAATATGCCAAGAGCTGACTTTACATTTAGAAAGTTCTTTTTTTTTTTTAAATATGTTTTATTGATTTTTTACAGAGAGGAAGGGAGAGGGATAGAGAGTTAGAAACATCGATGAGAGAGAAACATCGATCAGCTGCCTCCTGCACACCCCCTACTGGGGATGTGCCCACAACCAAGGTACATGCCCTTGACCGGGATTGAACATGGGACCCTTCAGTCCGCAGGCCGACGCTCTATCCACTGAGCCAAACTGGTCAGGGCCATTTAGAAAGTTCTTAATGGAGATGTCTCTTCTATATTCAATTCAATTCAATAAATATTTATTCAAGACTACTGGGTAATGTGAGAAAAATAGGAGACAATTCCAACAAATTGTAATATAGTTGGGAATACTAGTAGGTTACAAAAAACAATTAGAAAGCATGCATTAATTAAGAATAAGCATATATTTGAGAATGAAAATATCTTAACAGCAACATTAAAATTCTATGGACACTTGACAGTTCAGCCAGTGAATTCTGTAGTTATCAAAGAACAGTGCACTAGAGAACAGTAAACCTAAATGAATGGGGGCGTAGAAAGATATATAATAACTGAGAAATAATGTTCAAATTTGCTATTCAAAAATGAAAAAGTCAGCCCCACCGATAAATACATTCTTGAACGTTCTCAAAGTCCTTTCTACAGAGAATGACAATTTTAAATATACCTTTAAAATTCTTACTTGCTATGGCACATACAATTTCACTAAATTAGTAAATTGTGGGGATTCAAGAATATCATAGAATATAAGCTACAGAAATAGAAATAGAATTTCAGAGATGTAATAGAGGTAAAAAATTGTAAAGGTATAATGTAAAAGCCAAAAGCTAATGACATAGAACTTTAAAGGTGAAAGGTGTACGCAAAATAAAATTGGGAAGTAAATATAAAGGATTTGATTAGTAGTGATCATCTTTAGTCTCCTCACCCACATCCCATATAGTCAGGAAAAATGTTTCTGCTCAAATGTCTCCTTTGTAGAAAGATGAGTGGTAGAACATTCCAGAGAACATGTACAATTAGCACAAAAATCCTGAGTCAAAAAAAAAGAGTTGGTATTAAGATGTGATCAGATAACAACAAAAATATTAAAAATAGGATAAGCAAAAAAATTAAACAATGAAAATGGCTGTGTGTGCCCATGTGTGTGTTCCCCGCTTGGGGGTTCGAGTTCTGTATTGGGGAAGGGGAGATGGGCAAACATATTAAAGACAGCCAACTTCCAACCCATTAGCTGCAGTCCCTGGGGAAGATTGTGTTCAACCCCGTCAGCAAGGATCTGCAATGCAGGATAGCCATCTCTCTCCCTCCGAGTGAGCTTTTAAAGGGCAAAGCACAGCCCTTGTTCGAGAAGGATCCTTCAAGTGCACGCTGAACTGCCCGACATCTCTGTTTGCATGTCAAAGCACTGAGTGTGTTTGTGCTTTGTAACCAGAACTAAACTGATCTCCTCTCTGAAATTCCAATGTGTTTCTCATCCGTTTCCTTCTAGAAATCTACTTTATTGAGGCAGTAGAAGACTCCCTAATTGTCATCTAAAAAAAAATCTTCAGAAAATAGGGGTGCATGTGGAGGAAAACTGACTAGGGAGCACAAATTGGTGGGGTTTCAAGCATTGATTACTACTGGATACACCTTTAAAAATATATATATATATATTTCAGAGAGGAAGAGAGAGAGAGAAACATCCATTATGAGAGAGACTCATGGATTGGCTGCCTTCTGCAAGTCCCCCACTGGGGATTGAGCCTGCAACCCGGGCATGTGCCCTTGACCAGAATCGAACCTGGGACCTTTCAGTTCGCAGGCCAACGCTCTTTCCACTGAGCCAAACCGGCTAGGGCTGGGGTACCTTGCTTTTATAAGTGTTTGCCCACAAATGCATCCCAGCCACTGAAAGTACAGAAGGAATAATCGAGTGCATAGATGAGCCTCAGTAAGATTTTGCTTTGAGTATGTATTCAAAGCTTTGGAAAAATAGCTTTGGCCCTCAGTTAATTGAATAAAGTCTATTGAACAGAGACAATGTATTGGATAGCACTTCTAAGCCCTTTCTTCCCCTTAGGACAGTGGTCAGCAAACTGCGGCTCGCGAGCCACATGCGGCTCTTTGGCCCCTTGAGTGTGGCTCTTCCACAAAATACCATGTGCGGGCACGCATGTACAGTGTGATTGAAACTTCGTGGCCCATGCGCAGAAGTCGGTATTTTGTGGAAGAGCCACACTCAAGAGGCCAAAGAGCCGCATGTGGCTTGCGAGCCACAGTTTGCCAACCACTGCCTTAGGGGGAAGGAGACGCAAAAAGAAGTGATGGGGTCCTAGTTGGTTTGGCTCGGCGGATAGAGCATTGGCTTGGGGACTGAGGGGTCCCAGGTTCAATTCCGGTCAAGGGGTCAAGGGCACATGCCCGGGTTGCGGGCTCGATCCCCAGTGGGGGGCGTGCAGGAGGCAGCCAATCAATGATTCTCTCTCATCATTGATTCTTCTCTCTCTCCCTCTTGCTTCCTCTCTGAAATCAATAAAAATATATTTAAAAAAAAAAGTGACGGGTCCTTTTCCCCAGAAAAATGCTTGAACAGGTAAGAATTTGCATTACATACAGAGTAGTTCATGGATCCCCTCATCTATTATTGGAGGCCCCTGCTTAAAGAGGCTGAAGACAAAGAATGTAACAGTCACACCTCAGTCTGCATGGCCCTAAGACCGTGGTCGGCAAACTGCGGCTCGCGAGCCACGTGTGGCTTTTTGGCCCCTTGAGTGTGGCTCTTCCTAAGCCTTAGGAGTACCCTAATTAAGTTAATAACAATGTACCTACCTCTATAGTTTAAGTTTAAAAAATTTGGCTCTCTAAAGAAATTTCAATCGTTGTACTACTGATATTTGGCTCTGTTGGCTAATGAGTTTGCCGACCACTGGGTTAGGTCATGTATACACCCAAGCAGGGCAGGTGGATGCGGCCTATTTTAAACATTTTTAAAATAAATATGTTTTTATTGAGTTTAGCGAGAGAGGAAGGGAGAGGGAGAAAGAAACATCAATGTTGAGAATCATTGATCGGCTGCCTCCTGCATGCACCCACATGTGCCCTGACTGGGAATCGAACCGGCGACTTCTTGGTGCACAGGATGACACTCAACCACTGAGCCACACCGGCCAGAGCTAAAACTGACTTTTTGATATACAGTTCTATAAAAGTCATCACATTTATAGATTTTTTATAGCCATGACCAAAACTAGGACACAGAATACTTCTGCTACATGAGGTCCTATCATACCCCGCCCCCATCCCTAGCACCCATTGATCTGTCAGTCACTATAGTTTTGTCTTTTTCAGAACATCATAAAAATGGAATCTATACTATGTAACCTTTTGAAACATGCTTCTTTCACTCAGCATAATGCCTTTGACATTCATCCAGAGTGCTATGTGTATCGATAGCTTGTTCCTTTTTATTGCCAAGTAGTATTTCATTGTAAATGTTTAACACTGTTTTTCCATTCATCCATTGAAGGATTATTTGGGCTGTTTGCAGTCTGGGGAAATTTTGAATACAGTTGCCATAAACCTTTGTGAAAGGTTTTTCTCTGAAGGCGAGTTTTCATTTCTCTAGGGCCATGGTCGGCAAACTGCAGCTCGTGAACCACATGCGGCTCTTTGGCCCCTTGAGTGTGGCTCTTCCACAAAATACCACGTGCGGGCGTGCACGTACAGCGTGATTGAAACTTCGTGGCCCATGCGCAGAAGCCGGTATTTTGTGGGAGAGCCACACTCAAGAGGCCAAAGAGCCGCATGTGGTTCACGAGCTGCAATTTGCCGACCACTGCTCTAGGGTAAGTACCCAGGAGTGGGATCATACGGGTTTTACAGCAAATATATATTCAGTTTTATGGGAAATTACTAAATGGTCTCCAAAATGGCTACAGCATTTTTTAGAAATATATTTTATTGATTTTTACACAGAGGAAGGGAGAGGGATAGAGAGTTAGAAACATCGATGAGAGAGAAACATCCATCAGCTGCCTCCTGCACACCCCCTACTGGGTATGTGCCCACAACCAAGGTATATGCCCTTAACCAGAATCGAACCTGGGACCCTTGAGTCCGCAGGCCGACGCTCTATCTACTGAGCCAAACTGGTTAGGGCCTCACCCCATTTTTTTACTCCTGTTTTAAAACTCACTAATGTTTTTTAAATACATTTTTATTGATTTTAGAGAGGAAGGGAGAGAGAGAGAGAGAGAGATAGAAACATCAACAATGAGAGAGAATCATGGATCAGCTGCCTCCTGCACCCCCCACACTGGGGATCAAGCCCACAACCCAGGCATGTGCCCTGACCTGGAATCAAACCATGACTTCCTGGTTTATAGGTCAATGCTCAACTAATGAGCCACACCGGCCAGGCAAAACTCAATGTTTTAATTATATTTTCTACCAAGCTTTGTGTTTAAAACCAAAGAAATTACATAGACGTATTAATCTCCCTAACTTCCTGTACTCACTCCTGCTCCCAAGTTCTAAACAAATCACTCTTTCTACTGGAAGATCGATAACCTATGATTTTCACTCGAACTTAAAGTGAACTTGAAGGCCAGCAAACAAGATTGCTTTTGAAAAGCTCTATTAATACCATTACTAGGACTAACAGGAAGAATCACCACCAGTAATTGAATAATTAGATGAGCCAGGCACTGTTTTGGGAGCTGTTCCTCTAGCCAGCGGTTCTCAACCTTGGCTGCACATGAGAATCACCTGGGAATCTTTTTAAAATCCTGATTTCTGGGGTGTGGCCACAACATGAGTAACAAAGAAACAGAATTTCCGGAGGATGAGGCCCAGAAATCAGGATTTTAAAAAGATTCCCAGGTGATTCTCATGTGCAGCCCAGGTTGAGAACCACTGCTCTAGGAAACTGATCCCCGCCCATGAAACCCGGAAGCCAGTTTACATAGTTCTGTACTTGAGAACTCCCTCCAGGAGATAGAAGCTGAAGGTGGAATAATGGCTGCTTTTATGTTGAGTCATAAAACAAAATAGTATTTTAGAGATGAAAAAAACATAAGATTAATAATATGCTACCTGATTCATCTCTTGACTATGCATATCTAGGGATAACATAGAACTTCGCTTTTTAGAGGCATATGGGGCACTAATTGTAATAAAACAGGACACAATGGACTTTTCGCTGGATACATGGAGTTAAAACTACGGCCAACAAACTGAAATTCAGGGGTTTGCCTTTAGTATATGCTTCAATGAACTTGGAGTTGAATTTCTTTCTTTTTCTGTTATTGACCAGGCAAGCAAGACACACAGGTCGCGGGCTCCTATGTCTCTAGTGACCATTTCCCTCGGCCTAAAACTCCGGCCCGCGGGCCACATGCAAATACAAATATTGTATTTGTTCCCGTTTTGTTTTTTACTTCAAAATAAGATATGTGCCGTTTGCATAGGAATTTGTTCATAGTTTTTTTTAAACTATAGTCCAGCCCTCCAGCGGTCTGAGGGACAGTGAACTGGCCCCCTGTTTAGAAAGTTTGAGGACCCCTGGCCTAAACACTCAATCATTTCATCCTTCAAGCATGAAATCGGGGGGAAATCTGGCCACCAAAAAGAAATACAGTTATGTCACAAGCAGCCATTTTGGGGGCTACAGTTCCCAAATGTCAGACCTTTGTGTGTTCCAGTCCCATACAATGACAGCATCCATTTCTACATGTTCCTTACAAGGAACACGTCACAGAAAGAGGTTTCATCCGCACTCACGCAAACTCTCAAAACTGTCTTCAAACATGAATTGTATCCGTTTGGAGAGCTTTTCGTAACTTGTGGCAGTTGCATTGTACATGATCCTCCACAGTGTTCTTATTTCAGCGCTTAAACACTCAAGAACCATAGAACCTACTGCAAGAATATCATTTACTTGAATTCCTAAGCGGCTTCTAATACACAGCGTCAGTGATTAATGAGAAAGCATTAAACAGCAAATGACTGGAAACTTTCCAATCAGCCTTCCAAAACGTACGCATTCCTGACAAAGTTCTCACATGAAACCCAGACAACCCCGAGAAAAAAAAAATCAGATATTTATATAAACCATAAGGCACTCAGTAATGATCTGAGCTTTCTCTCCTTTTCTCAAAGGAGAAAAACTTCTTTCTCCAGACCATCGAACACCCTGCAAACCAATTTGCATAACCAACATCACATTTTCTGTTTGAAATCAAAACTTTTCATCCTTCCAGATCCATGGGTCACTGAGAAGGTACCATTTTTTTTAAAAGAAAATAAACACAGCGCAAATCAATTTCCCTTGCAAAAAGGTGTAGTCAAAAGTTGACTGTGACTCATAGCTTATTGTAATACCAGACATAAGGACAAGCAGCCGAAATCAGTTTCTTTTCCCCCGAAAGTGCCTCTGGGCATTTAGTCTTGAGGGACTAAATCACCAACGCGTATATGATTTTGTACTTTTCCTTTCCAGGATATTCCTGCCCCCCCCCTCAATATTCTTTCTAAACATTACAGTCGCCTGGACAAACCTCAGGCAGGATCTTGCCCCTTTCCTACCGAAGGCATCATTCTTGAATCATTCTGAGACCTGGCTTTCAAGCCTGGTCCAGGGAAACTCATCACACCGCAAAACAGGAGCACATCTCCGAAAACACGGCCAGACCCCGCCATGTGAACTTGACCACTATTACTCACGGGCACACATGTCCTCCTCCGTCCGCTGCCGCCTTGCCAAAGCCCCAGGGGATGGAGAAGGTCTGCCAAGTTTCTCCTTCGAGGTCCTGGTCCATGGTAGGCAGCCAAACAGCCTGCGGATGGAAGGGAAGGGCCGCGTTTATTCTTTTACAAGAATGATCGCATCCTAACAAATCCCTGCTAGACAAGAGTGAGCGGGGAAGGAGAGGAGGAATCGGTGCCGGGAGGCCAATTATATTTCATCTCGCAGCTACTCGGAAACCAGATCTGCTCAGACAGTCACGTGCTTGGAGAGATTTGAAGATGCAAAAGGGGAGTAGCTGTGTCTTTTGTAAATTATTAACAGGGACTTTTTTCCTGACCGTGAGCAAAGATGTGCGGATGACTCATTTAAGAAAAAAAGCAAAAAAGCAATCATGGTCCTAACCGGTTTGGCTCAGTGGATAGAGTGTCGGCCTGTGGACTGAAGAGTCCCGAGTTCAATACCAACCAAGGGCATGCACCTTGGCTGTGGGCTCCATCCCTGGTGGGGGCGGGGGCTGTGTAGGAGGCAGCTGATGTTTCTCTTTCATTGATGTTTCTATATCTCTATCCCTCTCCCTTCCTCTCTGTAAAATCAATTAAAAAATTTTTTTAAAAAAGAAGCAATCAGGTTTGGCATGAAGCACATAAGTGGATGAGCCAAGTAACAAGATTTCTGATAGTCTACCGCTGACCCCTAGGAATCAGGACAAGCCAGCGCGGTTAGAATGGAAGGGACATTGCACAGGGAATCCAGTGGTACCTTCCAAAGGCCTTTGCCTCAGTTGAAAGGGAGTATCTGCCCCTCCCCGTCTACGAACTCGCTATGCGCTATTGGACTCCACGAGCTGGAGTGGAGCCACCTGCGCGCAGTCCGCCTAGATTTCCGTGCTGCCTGACTTCTCACCGGCTTTCTTGTTTTTCCTCCAGGTTTGAGCCTTAGCGTGTCTACCTTAAAACGACTGTATTTGAAAGTTGCCAATTTCAATGCTACCGCGCACCCAGCAATTTCAACTCGGTGCGAAATTGCTGGCTTGCAACGCACCCGTTTCCCATGACACAGGGGGTGCCCATTGGGGCACCCCGCGTCTTCTTTTCTACGGATCACGGTTTCCAACCCTCGGCGTGGGGCTGCCCTGGACACGGGGGTGTTGGGCCGCATCCTGGCCTCTACTCACTAAACGCCTGTAGCATCTCCCTAGTTGTGACAACCAGTTTTCCCAGACACGCTGGGGAAATTTCCCGGGGAAACTCCAGGATGACACAAGTTTCTTAAGGGGACTTACCAACAGAAGGGCGTCCTGGGAGGCAGCCAGGCCGTAGCCCGTGGAACCCACAAGGCCCTGGGGCTGTATATAGCCAGGGGGCCGGGCCTAACGCAGGTGGCTGAGAGCCCACAGCACGTGCTTGTTAAGAGCTACACTGAATTTTTATTTTCCCTCTTAACCTTCCCCCGGCCTCCCCTACCTCCCCCCCGCCCAGTGTCTTGTGTCCATTGGTTATGCTTAACTGCATGCATACAAGTCCTTCGGAAAATAAAAAGGAGACATAGATACTACTCTTTGTAATATTTTAAGCAATAAAACAAAATTTAAAACAAATAAAATAAGTAAAATGCTATTAACTGCAAAAAAAGAGAGAAAGAAACATGAATGAACAAATCATGGTTTACTAATCTATTAAAAGAACTAGAATAACTAAAAAAAAAAAAGAGCTAACTGCAAAGCAGCAAGTTAGCTACGTAAGTATATCCCACTCGGTGCTGTGGGCCCGCCCAGCCTGGGGAAACAGGTGGTCAGCTGGCTTCTTAAAATGGGTCCTGTGAAGTACAGTGGGGCCTTGACTTACGAGTTTAATTCGCTCTGAGACCGAGCTCGTGAAGGAGCTCGTTAACTCAAATGACTCTGTCAACTCAATGCAAAAAATCGGCCGAGACAGCTGGTATCTCAAAAAACTCGTTAGTCGGGACACTCGTAAGTCAAGGCCCCACTGTACCGTGTAAGTACCAATCCACCTAAAAAGACATTGCCAAATATCCCCCCCCAGCCGGGGGGGGGGGCGAGGAGCAGACTCCCCCCCCCTGCATTCCCCCCACCCCCACCCCCGGGGTTGTTTATTTATTGAAACTTTTCAAGAGAGGAGGAAGGGATCTTTACATTTGAGGGAGGATCCTATCAAAGACGGGTGGTAGGTAGATAGTGAAGGCTGTGGGGGAAGCAGAGGACTCATTTGAGTTGTCAATTTCAGTTGTCAAAATGGAGTTACCTATGGTTTTTTTTTTTAGATCCTCACCCGAGGCTTTTTTTCCATTGAATTTTAGGGAGAGTGGAAGGGAGAGGGAAAGATAGAAACATTGATGTGAGAGAAATACATTGATCGGTTGCCTTCTTGCACGCCCCTGACCAGGGCCCAGGGCCCAGGAGGAGCCTGCAACCGAGGTATGTGCCCTTGACCGGAATTGAACCCGGGACCCTTTGGTCTGCAGGCTGATGCTCTATCCACTGAGCCACACCAGCTAGGGCTGGAGTCACGTTTAAGTGGGAAATACCAACTGTTCATTGACATTTGCCAAATTGCTCACTAGCTGTGATGGTTGATTTTCATCTTGACTGGGCTCCAAGGTGCCCAGATATTTGGTTCAACATTATTTTGGGCGTCTTTGTGGGGCGCTCCTGGGTGAGATTAGCTTTGGAATCAGTGGACTGGATACAGCAGAGGGCACTCCCCAGGGTGGGTGGGCCCCCTCCAGTCCAGGGAGGTCAGGACGGAACAAAAGCGCGGCTGAGGGAGGATTGGCTCTCTCTGCCTGTTTCTGAGCTGCGACATGGGTCTTCTCCTATACTCGGACTTGAACTTGTGCCACTGGCTCTCCTGGGTCTCCAGCTTGCAGATGGCAGGTCTCCACAACCATGTGAGCCCTGGCCCCGTGGCTCAGTTGGATGGAGTATCGACTGGATAGACCAAAGTTGTGGGTTCCATCCCTGGCCAGGGCACATACAAGCCTCAACCAATGAATACATAAATAAGTGGAACAACAAAACATTTCTCTCTCCCTATCTCTCTAAAAAGAATAAATAAAAATGTGAAAAAAAGCCAATTCCTGCCCTAGCCAGTTTGGCTCAGTGGATAAAGTGTCAGCCTGGGGTCTGAAGAGTCCCGGGTTCGATTCCGGTCAAGGGCACACACCCTAGTTGTGGGCTCGATCCCCAGTAGGGGTGTGCAGGAGGCAGCTGATCAATGATTTGCTCTCATCATTGATGTTTCTCTCTCTCTCCCTCCCCTTCCCCTCTGAAATCAATAAAATATATATATTTTAAAAAGCCAATTCCTTACATTAAATCTCTATCCATCTATCTATCAGTTGGCTCTGTTTTGCTGGAGAATCCTAACTCCTGCACTGCTATAGGTCCCAAGTCTCTAAAACCTGCTGTTTGGAATGTGCTAATTTCTGCTTAGTGACACCTCCTTTATTTTACCTTGCTTTCTGCCATCGCACTGCAAGTAGGGTTCATTCTGGCAAACTATGCCGAGCTGGTCTTTGACAGCAAAACAAATGAAGGCAGAGATGTTACAGAAAAACCGGAGAAGAACCCAGCAACGCTTAGAGAGATGGAGTTACATTTATTACGCGCGGGCCCAGAGGAAAATGTCTCTCAGATTCTGGGTCAAATCACACAGGAAGTTTCCCATATTTATACTATTTTACCCTCTTTGTCTCCCAAATATGGGGTTTTTCCGGTCCCCTTTGCAAGTTCTTAAAGGGTCCTATGTGCTGGGGCTTTGAGACCTCAACCAAAGGCTTGGCCTGGTGCCAGCACCGATAACTTCATCTGGGGAAGGTTTAATGGCCTCTCTGAAATGGGAGTGATCTTATTTTCCTTATTATTTAAGCAAGGAAGCATTTACAGAAGCCAGAAATAGCAGGGTTAAAATTTCAAACAGCAGTTTTTATATAAGATGGATGCTTCAGAGATAATGGGATGTTTATGTGCCTTAAGTTAGTGCAAAAAAAAAAAAGTCTTTTCAATTAAAGGCAATAACGGCAGTCTATTTAAATTCAACACCGAGGAATTAGGCAAAGGGTTTCATTAGCAGTTGGGCAAGTCCACAGGTGATGGAGGACATCTCATTAACAGTGGCCTGTCTGCCGGGCCGGTGTGGCTCCGTTGGTTGGGTGTTGTCCCATGCACTGAAAGGTCGCCGTGCACTGAAAGGTCGCTGGTTTGATTCCTGGTCAGGGCACATGCCCGGGTTGTGGTCTCGCTCCCCAGATCCCCGGTGACCGGGACTGGAACCGTGATCTCCTGGTTCATAGATCAACGCTCAACCACTGAGCCACGCCAGTGGCTCCATCATTTTACATCCCCATCCGCAATGCATAAGGGCCCAGTTCACCACATCCTAGCCAGTACTTATTTTACATTTTCCTTCACTTTCGTACTTTTGTTAGCTCTTCGGTAATTTGAAGCTTTTAAAACATATTTGATCCAGAGAATTGGTCTGAATCTCCGACCCTGCCTCTCTCAGAAACGGGAGACCTCCTTTTGCTTATGCGTTTCCATGACAACAGCACCCAGAGCTGGCACAAGAAGCCTCTAAGAACTACCATTGGCTCCCTGGCATCAGGGGAAACTTCTACTTTTGCTAGAATGCTAAGAACAAGAGCAACTTTAATTTTATATTAAAATACATATCATTTGGCCCTAGCCGGTTTGGCTCAGTGGATAGAGCATCAGCCTGCAGACTGAAGGGTTCCGGGTTCAATTCCGGACAAGGGCACAGGCCCGAATTGCAGGCTCAATCCCCAGTGTGGGGTGTGCAGGAGGCAGCCAATCAATGATTCCCTCTCATCATTGATGTTTCTATCTCTTTCTCCCTCTCCCTTCCTCTCTGAAATCAATAAAAATATATTTAAATATATATATATTATTGAATTCCTAGGTACATTTTTTAAAATATATTTTATTGATTTTTTACAGAGAGGAAGGGAGAGAGATAGAGAGTTAGAAACATCGATGAGAGAGAAACATCGATCAGCTGCCTCTTGCACATCTCCTACTGGGGATGTGCCCGCAACCCAGGTACATGCCCTTGACCGGAATCGAACCTGGGACCTTTCAGTCTGCAGGCCGACACTCTATCCACTGAGCCAAACCGGTTTCAGCCCTAGGTACATTTTTAATACTTTTCCAAATTCAGCTTTCTGCCCTTCTATTGTGGCTGACACACTGCTAACATAGAACGGATATATTAGCTCTAAAAAAAATGCATCATTCACAGAATCAATGATTTGAAGTTGAAACCACTGGTTGGAGAGCAGCCTGCTTCGTGTTCTGTAAAAATGGTTTTCTCTGGTACAAATTAAAGCTAACTTCAAGGAAAACGGAGATGTTGGCGCTACTTTTCTGTTATCCACATGCTCTTGTTTATGTTTCTACTTCCCTTTAATTTCTCTGTAACGGAGAAAGGAAATATCCCATGGCTTGCTAAGGATCAAACAGCTTTTTCAAATTTGAACTTAGAGTTAGAAATAATACACATAGCATGCGATTTTATCCTTCCCGCAGAAAGAAAAGGAAATGTCATAGAAAACGTAAATTGATTAGACTTTTGAAATTGAATGGGAAATTTTCCACCAAGCCCTTTCGCTCAATCTAAATGCCCCAGTAATTCTGTTCAAGGTTCCCATGAGTTGGCTATTAGGTAAGTTAGCTTTGAACATACAAGTGGCATTCAAAACCCTGTCTAGCCATGAAAGATTTCAGTGGAATTGTACCTGCAATGAAAAACGAGGGAAGGGTGAGCAAAGCTCATTGTGGGAATTCACAAAGCAATTCCCATTGTCCATGCGTCTGTAATCGGACGCATCATTGCTCACCCCTTAAAGGGCCCTGCGCATTTCCCAGTGGGCCCGGTTTTCCATAGAACGCACAATGACAGAACTTGGTCTTCCATCCGTCTTCCTTCCCTGCCATTCAATGTTTACTGAGCACCGAGAGTGAGCCTGGCACTGTTCTGGGCCGCAAGGCTAGGGAAATGAATAATATCTGGTCAAGTTCAGTAAGTTCAGCGCCTCCCTCCCCACCATGGGGCAGTTTTTTGTTGTTTTGTTGTTAATCCTCACCTGAGGATATTTTCCATTGATTTTTAGAGAGAGAAGGAGGGGGAGAGACAGAGAGAAACATCGATGTGAGAGAGACACATCAATTGTTTGCCTCCTGCACATGTCCCAGCCAGGCTGGGATGGACCCTGCAACCGAGCTATGTGCCCTTGACCAGAATCGAACCCGGGACCCTTCAGTCTGCAGGCTGACGCTCTATCCACTGAGCCAAACCGGCCAGGGCTGGCTGCAGTTTGTTGTAGCCTTTGGATTGATTGCTCCTTACCCACCGCCTCACACCCATCCGCTATTTGGTTCACAGCACATCTTTATCCCTGAGGTTGGTACTTACGTCTGCCTTACTCCCTCCCCACTCTGCCTCTTCTAGGCCAGCCCCCCCCCCCCCCCCGTTTCTTCAGCTCTGAACTGGTCTAGCTGCAATGCCCAGTGCTCCCACTGAGTGCTGGGATTGGGAATGGCAGATAAAATACAGGCCTCCCGCCTGCCCGGCGTGGCTGAGTGGTTGAGCAGTGACCCGGGAACCAAGAGGCCACGGGTTCAATTTCTGGGCAAGGGCACAGGCCCGGGTTGCAGGCTCGGTCCCCAGTGTGGGGCGTGCAGGAGGCAGCCGATCCATGATTCTCTCCCATCAATGTTTCTCTCTCTCTCTCCCTCTCCCACTCTCTCAAAAGAGATTTAAAACATACAGGGCTGCCATAATATTAGGATTTCAAATAAGCAAGGACATTTTTAGCATAAGCATATTCCACGTCATAATATTTGCGGTGGGACATACTTACACACAAGAGTTCTGTGATAGGATCGGAAAGCCAGCTATACCCGGGAGTCCTGCCTCTTTTTATTTGCCAAATTGGGTAACCCTGGTTGGGGCAAACGAAATCCATTCCTCGAGGTGCACTGTCTTTCTTCAACTCACATTTGGCGTCAGTTGCTGAGCGCTCCCTGGGAGTCTGGGGCCTTGCGTTTGCAGCCAAGGTATCTTGGCAGCGAGATGAAGACCTCTGGCAGCGAGAGAGAGGTCTGCCAGGAAAGCGGGCGGAAACAGGCCCCGCCGTGCCGGCATCTGCCAGTGACAGCTCTGGACCCCGAGCCCCGTATAAACACTGAGCTCATCTGGGAGTGAAAGGTGCGTCCAAAACCCATGGCGAGTACCGAAGGGGAAAGACCTCAAAGAGAATCTAGTCCAGCCCCTTCGTTCACAGCTCAGGACCTTGTGGCTCAGAGTTTCTCAGCCAAAGGCGAGGAGTTACCTGTTGGCAGGTCCAAGATGCTGGTGCTCTAATGGTTGGGTCACCATCCAACCAGTGCGGGGTGGTTTGCCAAGAATTTCTAACAGGCCACAGACCCCAGTCCTGAGAAGGAGCATTTGAGTTTGGTTAGAGGCGGGTGTGGGGCAAACCCACAGTTTGCTGGGCACTCGAGAGACTCAGAAGGGGCCCTGCTCGCTGTGAGCTGCAAACCCAGCCTCCTGCTTGGGTCTGGGAGGCAGAGTAGGATGTGAATTGCAAATCAGGCCTCTTGCCTGGAGAGCAGTGGTTCTCAACCTTCTGGCCCTTTAAATACGGTTCCTCATGTTGTGATCCAACCATAAAATTCTTTTCTTTTCTTTTCTTTTTTTTATTGATTTTTTACAGAGAGGAAGGAAGAGAGATAGAGAGTTAGAAACATCGATGAGAGAGAAACATCAATCAGCTGCCTCCTGCACATCTCCTACTGGGGATGTGCCCGCAACCCAGGTACATGTCCTTGACCGGAACCGAACCAGGGACCCTTCAGTCCGCAGACTGACGCTCTATCCACTGAGCCAAACCGGTTTCCGCTAAAATTATTTTCGTTGCTACTTCATTACTGTTATGTTGCTACTGTTAGGAATCGTCATGGAAATATCTGATCTGCAGGATGGTCTTAGGCGACCCCTGTGAAAGGATCGTTCGACCGCCAAAGGGGTCGCGACCCACAGGTTGAGAACCGCTGCTGGAGAGGTTGCCCTGTCCCAGCACCATGTCCCTGCCTTTTTAAAAATATATATATTTTATTGATTTTTTACAAAGAGGTTGGAAGAGGGGGAGAGAATAAGAAACATCGATGAGAGAAAAACATCGATCAGCTGCCTCCTGCACACTCCCTACTGGGGATGTGCCCGCAACCAAGGTACATGCCCTTGACTGGAATCGAACCTGGGACCCTTCAGTCTGCAGGCCGATACTCTATCCACTGAGCCACACCGGTTAGGGCCATGTCCCTGCCTTTTACCTGCTCCCCATCCTCAGGTCGACAAGGGACCCTCTCCGGTCCACACTGAGATCCCATATGAGGAGATACCTGGGGAAGATGGAGTTTCTCCAGGCAGCGCCAGGCTGGGCTCGCCTCTCCACTCTGTCACTCCAGGATTTGTCCAGAGGGGACACACAAACCTTAGAGGTGAACAGAATGCTTGCTCTGATTCCCTTCCAAATTTGGGGTGAAAAATCAAATGGGATCATGGTGTGAAATCTCGAAATGTCTACCTCTGTGCAATCGCTAAAAGATAACATATACCTGAGATATTTCACCTCGTGGCACAAACGACCCCATAGTAGATGTTTAATCAATGTTTAATGAATGAGCGACAGAGTCCCTGAATTGCAACTTATTGCTTATTTGGACAGAACAGTGCCATGTATTCTACTTCTTTTTGCTCAGTGTCTTAGAAACTCCTGCCTACATGATTGGATTGTAATGCTCACGTTCTTTGATCTGCGACGCAGGATGCGGTCAATAGTATGGAAAAGGAAGGCAACTATGGGGAGTAACACTCAATGCGAGTTTTATGACTGGAACAAAATGTTTACAGATCTGATTATCTTTCAAAGGTATCCGTGAGCCCTAGCTGGTTTGGCTCAGTGGATAGAGTGCCAGTCTAAGGACTGAAGGGTCCTGGGTTCAATTCCGGTCAAGGGCAGGAACCTGGGTTGCAGGCTCCATCCCCAGCCCTAGTCTGGGTGTGCATGCAGGAGGCAACCAATCGATGTTTCTCTGTCTCTCCCCCTCCCTTCCACTCTCTCTAAAAACAGTCAATAGAAAAATATCCTTGGGTGAGGACTAGCAAAAAAATAATAAAAAGAAAAGGTATCCATGAGACTTTTATTTACTTCAGGATGGATAATTTAAAGGCAAACAAGAAAACCAATCAAGATAATGTCATTGATTCTAACTTCATAAAGACAAACTTTTCTTCCCAAACTAGAACTTTTTCTCCTGCAAAATGTAGCAACTAATAATTTTCTTATCTAGCCTATAAATGAATTCACAGTAAGCCAGAGAAATTCAACTGGGATTTTAATGTTATATTTAACACTATTTTTCACTTCTTAACTCAACATATCAGACCCACACATAAAGCATTAGAGATTTGAAGTGAACCCACTTACCGGAGTTGGGGAAAGCAGTGGGAAACTATTAAACAGCATAAGAGTCTACTGCTCCGAGCACTTAAGCTCCAAACCACAGAAATGAACTCAACTTGGAACGCTCCATGTGTCTTCAAGATATATGTGGTACAACCTTTACATTCATTTAGGAAAACAACTTCTCGAAATTATAGTTTCTGAGAAGACAATGAGTGCAACCTTAAGCCTGCATCGCGTTGAGTCTCTCTGTGGAATGGTGTCTTAGATTCCAGAGACTGCACATGTGAGCCCTGAGTCCATGCAACTCGTTTTACAAATGACAAAACCAATGTCCAGGGACAGTAAGTGATGTTCTCCAGCCCACAGGTCAGCAAACTGTTCCTATAAACGGCCAGATAGATACCTCCTCAGCTCTGCCATTGTCATGTGAAAGGCAATACTTCAGCTCAAGAGTGTGGCTGTGTTCCAATAAAACTTTATTTACAAATGCTGGCCATGGCTTGGTCTTGGCCAATGGGCCATAGTTTGTCAGATCTTGATGTAGATTGCACAGCTGCATAATGTCAGAGACAGGCCAGACACAGCTTCCATGACTGGCTCTATTTATTTATCCCCCTAACTAATACCTATTAAGAGACCAGTGACCTAGTCGGTGTAGCTCAGTGGTTGAACATTGAGCTAGGAACCAAGAGGCCACCAGTTCGATTCCTGGTCAGGGCACATACCCAGGTTGCGGGCTTGATCCCCAGTGGGGTGCATGCTGGAGGCAGCTAATCAATGGTTCTCTCTCATCATTGATGTTTCTATCTCTCTCTCCCTCTCCTTTCCTCTCTGAAATCAATAAAAAAAATATTTTAAAAAATCAACTGGAATATATCCTCTCATGAGGATTAACAAAAAAAAGAAAAAGAGCCGAAACCGGTTTGGCTCAGTGGATAGAGCGTCAGCCTGCGGACTGAAGGGTCTCAGGTTCGATTCCAGTCAAGGGCATGTGCCTTGGTTGCGGGCACATCACCAGTAGGAGGTGTGCAGGAGGCAGCTGATCGATGTTTCTCTCTCATCGATGTTTCTAACTCTCTATCTCCCTCCCTTCCTCTCTGTAAAAAATCAATAAAATATATTTAAAAAAAAAAAAGAAAAAGAAAAAGAAAGAAAATAATGCAAATAATGCAAGCCCAAGAGGAAAACAAGAATAGAGTAGAGTTTATGTTTCTCCTTCTCACAGTCTAAGTTCTTGAACAGTGATAAGACCAGGATAAAAACAAGAATGATCTAATTCAATATTTTCAAGTGCCTAACCACCATGTTTCACACTGTGATTCCATCTTTAGATGTGCATCTATAGGTATGTGAATACGAGGTGCACAAAAGTAGGTTTACAGTTGTAATACAAATAAATAATACAATAATTAAGAAATAATACAAGAATAAACTGTTTTTGCATACTCGCAACTATAAACCTATTTTTGCCCACCCCTGTATATCCAGATATAAAGATATAGGCATATAACTGAAAGAAGAGCTTCTCAAAACAATACTTACTGGCAATGTACTATGAAATTTTCTCTTCTATTTTATTAAAAACTGATGTTAGCCAGGCCAGTGTGGCTCAGTGGTAGAGCATCGACCTATGAACGAGGAAGTCACAGTTTAATTTCCTGTCAGGGCACATGCTCGGATTTTGGGCTTGATTCCCAAAAGGGGGCATGCAGGAGGCAGCTGATCCATGCTTCTCTCTCATTGTTGATGTTTCTATCTCTCTCTCCTTCTCCCTTCCTCTCTGAAATCAATAAACATATATATTTTTAAAGTCATGCTATTTATCATTAATATTATAATCCACCAATAGGTTGTGATATGCAGTTTGAAACATGCTGATACAATCAGTTCCAAGGAGAAATCAGCCCCATAAAATCGAAATTAAGAAGACTATCTAAATATGGATTCACATCCATTAATGTTAATCATCAGTCTCACCACAAGAGTGCATTTCCCCCTTAGAAATTAGCTAATGGTAGCATGAGGTCATCACAACTTGTAAAATGTCTTAAAGCTAAAATCCAGACCATGAAAACAAACCACCACAATAGTTTTCAGTAGCATTGCAAACCATGACACAACACTCAGTCCATTACTTTACAAAAGTTTACTAAGCTTGATGCATATTTAAGTCTCTTTTAAGAGCTCTTAATATATTAATTCATATAATATGATTTATATAATGAATTCATATAATCTAAAAACATAGATATGTAGGGAGCGGCTCTAAGGTTAAGCCTTGGACTGACCTGTGGCAGGGCCGCACACAAGTCCCAGCTTGGAGGGCAGAGCCCTCTTAGCATAATTAGGCTTGACCTTATGACACTCCCTAGTTCCTTCCTGGGTAGCTAATGGGCTGTGGGAGGTGCAGCAAGTGCTGCCAAAACAAGTGAAACTCACAAGAACATTGTAACTATGGTTACCACTACCCTTGTTTTTCTCTGACTATGAAATAAAGCCTCAGCTTGTAGGCTGGATCTTTCTGTGACCTCATCCAGGCACGAGAGATCCACCGAGCCCCAGCTGTATTCTCTTGTCTGTCTTCTTTAATCCTTCACCGCCCCTCCTCAGGCTCACCGGACCCTTGTCTGTGCTGGCACGGTACATAGATACATACACAGGCACATGCATACTAGTATATGGGTAGTCGTACCATTGTTTTGATGAGATAATATGTGAACAAATCAGTCTGAAGACCACCACTGTGCTAGCAGAATCTGTCTACCTTGGATTCAGTAGCCATCAGGACCCGAGAACTGAGAACTGTGCTTTTTCACCTTGTTTCTCCTGCTCTTGCCTAAACTCAATGTTCATAGCCCTTTATTACCTGAATTAGTAGCCTGGAAACTGTACGTACTCTGTGAAGGCCTTCTCCCCAAAGCAAGTGATGGATGATCCTAAGACATCATAAGGCCAGGCCACATAGTAATTACTTCTAGGCCAAAGCTTTGTATGAGTCACTTCACTTAGATTCAACTTACTCTACAATCTGAATCTGGTGTGTCCCCATCACCAACTTACCAGTTACACAATCTGCCCTGGTTAAGAGAACCCTCTTTGGAGAGAGAGAAAAAAACCTGGACTAGTTATGTTGGACCTCGGCCAGTGACTTAGCCTCTCCGTGCCTCCGTTTTCATATTCATAAAATGCTGAAAACAAAACCATCAACAAAACAACAAGAAAGCTCACTGCATGAGAGAACATATTTGCCAATGTTATATTCGAAAAATTATAGGGAACTCTAAAATTTATAGGGAACTCATACAACTTAACAAAAGGAAGATAAACAATCCAGTCAAAAAAATGGGCAAAGGACCTAAATAGACCCTTTTGAAAGAGGACATACAGAAGGGTGAGAGACATATGAAAACATGCTCAAAGTCACTCATCATCCGAGAGATGCAAATCAAAACAATAATGAGGTACCATCTCACACCTGTCAGAATGGCTATCATCAACAAAACCACAAACGACAAGTGCTGGAGAGGATGTGGAGAAAAAGGAACACTTGTGCACTGCTGGTGGGAATGCAGACTGGTGCAGCCACTATGGAAGACAGTATGGAGTTTCCTCAAAAAACTACAAATGGAACTCCCATTTGACCCTGTGATCCCACTTCTAGGAATATATCCCAGGAAACCAGAAACACCAATCAGAAAGGATATATGCACCCCTATGTTCATAGCAGCACAATTCACCACAGCTAAGATCTGGAAACAGCCTAAGTGCCCATCAGCAGATGAGGGGATTAAAAAACGGTGGTACATCTACACAGTGGAATACTATGCTTCAGTAAAAAAGAAGGAACTCTAACCATTTGCAACAGCATGGGTGGAAATAGAGAGCATTATGCTAAGTGAAATAAGCCAGTCGGAAAAAACTAAATATCACATGATCTCACTCATTTGTGGAATAAACTGATAAATTAAAATAGATCCAGAGACATAGTCCAACCTCAGAGGAAAAGCGGGGGTGAGGGGTGGGGAGTGAGGTGAGAGATCAACCAAAGGACTGTATGCATGCATATAAGCATAACCCATGGACACAGACAGTAGGGGGGTGAGGGCATGTGCTGGGGGTTGGGGGGAACGACCAGGGAGAGGTCAATGGGGGAAAAAGGAGACTTATGTAATACTTCAAACAATAAAGAATTCAGAAAGAAAGAAAGAAAGAAAGAAAGAAAGAAAGAAAGAAAGAAAGAAAGAAAGAAAGAAAGAAAGAAAGAAGGAAAGAAAGACACACTGAAAACACTCACCTAGTGCTATCATAAGGATTAATTAGAAAATCAATAGAATGCCTCATAGCACAATGCTAGGCACAGAATGAGCATTCCATAAGCTGTGGCTCTCACTGTTGCTGTTGTCATGGTTGTCTTTTTCGGGGAGACTTAGTTCTGAGTAGCACACATCCATCTGATATACACAACTCACATAAATATGCTTTAAATATATATTTTTTTATAATATGTTTTTATTGATTTCAGAGAGGAAGGGAGAGGGAGAGAGAGAGAAACATCCATGATAAGAGAGAACCATGGATCAGCTGCCTCCTGCACGCCCCCCACCGGGGATCAAGCCCGTAATTTGGGCATGTGCCCTGACCAGGAAATCGAACCTGTGACCTCCTGGTTCACAGGTCGATGCTCAACCACTGAGCCACGCCGGCCGGGCTAAATATTTTTTTTTATATTGATTTTTTACAGAGAAGAAGGGAGAGGGACAGAGAGTTAGGAACATCAATGAGAGAGAAACATCGATCAGCTGCCTCCTGCACACCTCCTACTGGGGATGTGCCCGCAGCCAAGGTACATGCCCTTGACCAGAATCGAACCTGGGACCCTTCAGCCCACAGGCCGACGCTCTATCCACTGAGACAAACTGGCTAGGGCTAGATGTGCTTTAAAGACAATCAAGTCACACATTTTTACATTCACGAGGAAGAAAACAATACCATTCCATTGCAACAGCAAGAAAAGGAAACCAATCTTGAATCGGATTGGCACTGCTGTCCGGCTCCCTGGTTCCCATAGCCAGTAGGTCAACTCTCGAAATGCGTATAAACGCTCACCTGTGCTTTCGAAGGGTGAAGAGGAAACGGAAGGCAGGGTTAGAATCCCGGTCTTTATTTTCCACTCTCTGGGTAGACTCAGGTCAGTAAGTCACTTATTTTTTTCTCTTGGTCTGTTTCCCATCCACCTGGAAGACAAATAATGTCCGGTTTTGATGATCTTCTTTGTGCAAATGTGTTACAGATTTTGAAAGAACAGAATAATGCAATGGTTTTACTCATTGCAAGAATTCTTCTCCCGGGAATGTCACAAATGGAAGTTCTTCTGACGTGGCTTCCTCTGTCACCCTCAACTGAAATAAGGATCAGCTTTATGAAACTGGTAACAGTAAATTATCAGACTTCTTCCACATTTTTCTGCACCAGACCAAACATTTACTCGAGAAAACCCCATTTTCTATAGAACAGCGGTTCTCAACCTGTGGGTCGCGACCCCTTCGGGGGTCGAACGACCCTTTCACAGGGGTCGCCTAAGACCGTCCTGCAGATCAGATATTTGCATGACGATTCATCACAGTAGCAACATTACAGTTATGAAGTAGCAACGAAAATAATCTTATGGTTGGGTCACAACATGAGGAACTGTATTTAAAGGGCCAGAAGGAAGCACTCACATTTTACTAGAAGCAGAAGTCAAGAATGCCAACAAGTCTGGCCGGCGTGGCTCAGTGGTTGAGCGTTGACCTATGAACCAGGAGGTCACGGTTCGATTCCTGGTCAGGGCACAGGCCCGGGTTGCTGGTTCCATCCCCAGTAGGGGGCGTGCAGGAGGCAGCCGATCCGTGATTCTCTCTCATCATGGATGTTTCTATCTCTCTCCCCCCCTCCCTTCCTCTCTGAAATCAATAAAAAAAAAAGAATGCCAACAAACTCAAAGGTGATCAGGTCAATGCAAAGTGTCCATTAAACTTTCCATTTTGGAATGCATCTTTGTTCTTAGGAGAGAGGCAGATACCCAGGATAAGTCTTCCTGGGTAAAGGAGGCATCAGTTCTCTATCCCAGTGGTCGGCAAACCGCGGCTTGCGAGCCCCATGCGGCTCTTTGGCCCCTTGAGTGTGGCTCTTCCACAAAATACCACGTGCGGGCGCGCACGTACAGTGCGATGGAAACTTCGTGGCCCATGCGCAGAAGTCGGTATTTTGTGGAAGAGCCACACTCAAGGGGCCAAAGAGCCGCATGTGGCTCGCGAGCCGCAGTTTGCCGACCCCTGGGCTAGACTATTCCCAGAGCAACAATGACAGGACAGTTTTGCACAGAAAGACAAGAGGCGGGACTACTTTTGCTAAGGAACCCTGTCACTCAGGAGAAAGCAGTCGCCTGCCCTGGCGAACGCCCAAAGCTCCTATGATCCAGAGGTGCCCGCAAATGCCAACCCCTGGCCATTCCCTCCTTCTCTTCCACGCACCCTGTTCAAAGTCCTGGCTTGGTCTCCTGGGCTCTAGGATCCCTGAGGGGGCCCCCCTCTGTCCTCGCCCCTCCAGTTTGTCTGACCATCCGCTTCGTGCTGCCAATGCTATCCCATGCCCTCCACCTGCACGCAGGCTCCTCGCTTCCTCCCTCTGTCCTTCGCTCTTGTTAACTTCCCGAGCAGTCTGTTTGCTTATGACACGTATTCCCGGTAGAAGTCATTTATTTGCCCAAGCCCATGCGATGGGGGTGACTTGCCCGGGCCGCAGGGTGTGTGGGAGGCCAGCTTCCCCTTTCTCTGCCTCTGCCTGGCAGCCTACTGTCTCCTCCTGTTAGCACCTGCAGCAAAGTCACAGCCTAAAGCTGTGACAGTCCCATGATATCCAAGGCAACCAGCAGCCAGGGCCTAAACATAGAATTATTTCAATGCAAGACAAAGCGGGTGAACGAGGCACATGCTTCAACATGTCTTTATTAACATTAAATTGAGCCAAAGTAATTTATGGCTGTCGTAAGAGGTCTTTCACCAATTATATAAAGGAGGAACGTTGTAAATGAGGAAGCTGTATGATCATGCCATAATTCCTGATAAAATGTTTCAGAGGCATACTGAGAGGAGAAAGTAATGGAGAAACGAATTTCTTTTTTTTTTTAATATATTTTATTGATTTTTTACAGAGAGGAAGGGAGAGGGATAGAGAGCCAGAAAAATCGATGAGAGAGAAACATCGATCAGCTGCCTCCTGCACGCCCCCAACTGGGGATGTGCCCGCAACCAAGGTACATGCCCTTGACCGGAATCGAACCCGGGACCCTTGAGTCCGCAGGCCGACGCTCTATCCACTGAGCCAAACCGGTTCTGGCGAGAAATGAATTTCTAAGCTGTTTTGGTCGAATGCTTAAGACATCAGTTCTTCCTAAGTCAGAAGCACTAAACTGGAGGCAGAGATTATAGTTTCCGTTTTCATTAACTAGAGTTGAAATCATGTTTTCTTTTTAAACATATTTTTATTGATTTCAGAGAGGAAGGGAGTGGGAAAGATAGAAACGTCCATGATGAGAGAGAATCATGTACACTCCACACTGGGGATTGAGCCCAAAACTCAGGCATGTGCCCTTGACCGGAATCGAACCCAAAACCTTTCAGTCCTCAGGTCAACACTCTATCCACTTAGCAAAACCAGCTAGGGTGAAATCATGTTTTCTTTCGTCATACATGTGACTTCAGTCATAGCTTATGACTGAACTATGAAATAATCTGTCATCATTCCTGTAATAAATCAACAACTTTAAGTGACTCCCCACTACCAACACCCAGGGGGCGCTATAGACCTCCATAATCCCCACCATTCCACTAAAGTCTCCTGAAGTAGCCATACAACCTAAATACCAGCAGTGTGCTGGCCACACAAACACATCTTCAAGACAATTTCCTTGGCCATACACCTTCAAACATGGTGCTACTTTTAAACACATGGCGTTAGTCCTGGTGCTTCCCCTAAGATGCAGAAGTCAAGACAAGATTAAATGTACAAGAATTTGCCCTATCCTGTTTGGCTCAGTGGATAGAGCAGGGGTGGGCAAACTTTTTGACTCGAGGGCCACAATGGGTTCTTAAACTGGACCGGAGGGCCGGAACAAAAGCATGGATGGAGTGTTTGTGTGAACTAATATAAATTCAAAGTAAACATCATTACATAAAAGGGTGCGGTCTTTTTTTTTTTCAATAGTTTTATTCATTTCAAACGGGCCGGATCCGGCCCGTGGGCCATAGTTTGCCCACGGCTGGGATAGAACGTCGGCCTGCAGACCGAAGGGTCCCAGGTTCGATTCCAGTCAAGGGCATGTACCTTGGTTCCAGGCTCCTCCCTGGCCCGGGCCCTGCTTGTGCAGGAGGCAACCAATCGATGTGTTTCTGTCACATCGATATTTCTCTCTGTGTTTTATTTTTCCTCTCACTTCCACTCTCTCTAAAAGTCAATGGAAAAATATTCTCAGGTGAGGATTAAAAAAAAAAAAGGAAGTGCTAGAATTTAAGATGTAAACATTGGTTAGGTGGAGATCAGGGGAAATCATTGCACAGATGTTTGAACTTCTATGTGGGCGTGGTGCGTCGGCTCTGGGAATGCTCCTTGCAGACCTGCTATCCTGGAAGGCAGTTGTCCCAGGTCCTGGGCTCCTGCCTTCTAGAATCTATGTGCATCTTGCTTCCCATGGGCTGCTCCCCAGCAATGACTAAGCAGAGTGGGAATACTGGGACACACTGTCCCAGGATATACAGACTCCTCTGCTGTTTGACCTTGACTCAAGAACCAGCCAGCTTTGCTGAACCTTCTTCAGACATGAAGGGCGTCTAGGATGCTTCCGCAACCTTACCTGCTCCCATCCATGCTTTTCTTTGCACAGGCATTTCTGCTGATAAAATCTTTGTACTTATTTTATTTTTATTTTATTTTTTTTTGGTGGGAGGGTAGGGCAGTTAATCCTCACCTGAGGATATTTTTTTCATTAATTTTTAGGGAGAGTAGAAAACAGAGAGAAACATCGAGATGAGAGAAACACATTGCTTGGTTGACTCCTGCACAAGCACTTCCTTTTTTTTTTTTTAAATATATTTTATTGATTTTATACAGGGAGGAAGGGAGAAAGATAGAGAGTTAGGAACATCGATGAGAGAGAAACATCGATCAGCCGCCTCCTGCACACTCCCCACTGGGGATGTGCCCGCAACCAAGGTACATGCCCTTGACCGGAATCGAACCCGGGACCCTTCAGTCCGCAGGCCGACACTCTATCCACTGAGCCACACCAGCCACAGCAGCACTTCCTTTTTTTGAAACCTTTACATTAGTCTAAGTGTCCCCTTGGTCCCCATCTGAGCTCCTTAAGTGACCAAAATGCTTTCCTTAGTGCTATTTCCTTCAATACTTTCCCCGCCTCAAAGCCTCTTTTCAAGATTCTACCTACTCTGTAAGGTCCATCTGAAATGCTGATCCGACACTAAGACTGTCCTCAAAACTCCGGTCCCCACCCCACCCACACGACGCCTCGCCCAGGAGAACGGCTCTCCGGCCTCAGATCCTCCCTGGACTTCACCTACTTGGAGATGAGCACTGGGAATATTAACCACTTTTTAAAAATGTTAGTCACTTCTTTCCCTTTCTTTTCTTTTCTTATCTATAATAATAAAAGCATAATATGCAAATTGACCAAACGGCCAAACAGCAGAACGACCTTCCAGATGACCACACTATGACACGCACTGGTGCCAGGCCAGCCAAGGCGGGTGCGATGTGATTGGTCGGGGGGGGGGGGGGGGACCTGCCATTGCCCAGGATCACCCACAGAGGGAGGCCCAGGCCAGCCAAGCAATCGCACCCCATGCCTGTCGCTTGCAGAGGGAGGTGATTGGTGGTGGGGGGCAGGGAGGGGCAGCTCAGCACAGATGGCAAGCAGTGGCAGTGGTGGGGTGAGGCTGGCAGCCGGCAGCCAGGGGAAAGAAAGCCCCAATAGGCCCTGATCGCCAGCCAGGCCTAGGGACCCTACCCAACAGGCTGAGGGACACCCTCCGTGCCGCCCCCCCCCCCCGTGCATGAATTCCGTGCACCGGGCCTCTAAAGATATATATATATACATACACACACACACACACACACACACACACACACACACACACATATATATACACACACATATATATAAAGATTGCACACATTTCAAGCTTTTATCCCTGTAATATTAAGTAGACAGTAAACTAAATAAGTGAATTAACTAAAGAAAAACAAATTCTGCCCTGACCAGTTTGGCTCAGTGGATAGAGCGTCAGCCTGCAGACTGAAGGGTCCCAGGTTCGATTCCGGTCAAGGGCATGTACCTTGGTTGCGGGCACATCCCTAGTGGGAGGTGTGTAGGAAGCAGCTGATCGATGTTTCTCTCTCATTAATGTTTCTAACTCTCTATCCCTCTCCCTTCTTCTCTGTAAAAAATCAATAAAATATATTTTAAAAAAAGAAAGAAAAACAAATTCTGACCTGGTGCGTATTTCTCAACCCAGAAATAAAAATAAACGTACTTCTTTTTTTCATAATTGTGCTATTTTTTTTTAATGGAAAGTGTTTTTTGTTTTCTTTAAAAAATATATTTTATTGGTTTTTTAGAGAGGAAGGGAGAGAGATAGAGAGTTAGAAACATCGATGAGAGAGAAACATCGATCAGCCTCCTCCTGCATACCCCCTACTGGGGATGTGCCCATAGCCAAGGTACATGCCCTTGACCGGAATCAAACCCGGGACCCTTCAGTCCTCAGGCCAACGCTCTATCCACTGAGCCAAACCGGTTCGGCGCTATTTTTTTTATATGTCACAAGATAAACAGAAACTATCAAACCAAAATTACTATCAGTTCTAACATCCGAGGCAAAAACCGCGACAGACCTTGGGAAGGACAGCATCCCTGCTGCGGTCATGGAAAAATTCTCACGGTATAATTAGCTGACAAGGAAATTGACCCAATAACTGCGCATCGGGTGAGAGATTTAAATATCAGAGCCTGTGAAATTAAACAAGGAGGCCGTTACACTGAGGCGGCTCTCATGCCGTGGAGGCCTACGTCAGCACAGCGAAATCTCAGCCTGGAAACGCCTCAAGGTTACAAACGAAAAAAGCTAAGGACAGCGAATCACAGACAGCCAACCAGGCTTGAAGCTGTGGCCGATCAATCATCCCCTTACTTTGCTTTCGCCTTTTGTCTACCAGTGGTCGGCAAGCTGCAGCTCGCGAGCCACATGCGGCTCTTTGGCCCCTTGAGTGTGGCTCTTCCTAAGCCTTAGGAGTCCCCTAATGAAGTTAATAACAATGTACCTACCTATAGAGTTTAAGTTTAAAAAATTTGGCTCTCAAAAGAAATTTCAATCGTTGTACTGTTGATATTTGGCTGTGTTGACTAATGAGTTTGCCGACCACTGGTCTATCCAGTCTCTCCCTGAGCTCCTGGGGAAGGCTCCTAACCACTTCCGGGTTGACACTTGACAACCTGCTTTCTCCTTGGCTCTGGAAATGGGGGGCCAGTCCCTCTTAGAGCCCGGATCCTCGCTCCTCGGCTGTTGCATGACTTTACTTGAGCATTTCTTTTTCCTCCTGGGTCTGGAAACTGCTGGAGTTGACTGGTTCTGACCAGGGACAGACTGGGTCCCACTTAGAACTTGGAATGGCCTGGCCAGCGTGGCTCCGTGGTTGAGCGTTGACCTATGAACCAGGAGGTCAATGGTTCGATTCCCGGGGTTCCCGGTCAGGGCAACATGCCCAGGTTGCAAGCTTGATCCCCAGTGTGGGGCGTACAGGAGGCAGCCGATCAATGATTCCCTCTCATCACTGATGTTTCTCTCTCTCTCTCTCTCTCTCTCTCTCTCTCTCTCTCTCTCTCTCTCCAGGTGAATACAATTTTGCTTTAAGGTTGAACAAGTAGCCTGACCTCACCAAGACCACGTTGACTGGCGGTGGAGAACTGTTAACCCTCTTAGATCACCTCGCCCGTTTCCCAGGGGCCTAGAGAACACGGGGCCGGGCCAGGCGCTCCCTCTCAAGGGCAGAGGGCCCATGACTGCGCCGTCTGCACAGTTCCTGGGGACCCGGACGGGACCCGCTGGGACCCCACTCACTCCGGAGCCGGCATCCTGGGCCCACCGGCCGGAGCCAGCGGGGGACAAGGACTCGGGCCCCAGTCGCTCGCTCCGGCCTCTGCCGGGGGCCTGGCCAGAGAGGGGGGATGTCACGGTGCCCGCCTCCCAGGGCCAGAGGGGCCGGACACAGCACCGGCCAGGGACCCTTCCCTCCCAGGGCAGCGGGCGCCTTCTCGTGGTGTCCTTGAACTTGGCTTGGCCACCGTCAGGGGAGGGCCCCCCAAGACCGCTGGATAGAAAGCGGGTGGCACCCCATTCGTGGCTGGATGTGGCTGGGCGGGCACGTGGGCTGCTCTCAGTTCGCAGCCAGGGCCCTGCTGCTGGCTGCCAGCTCTCCGGGGAACTGTCTTTCCTCCCGTGGCCTTCTCTGGGCGCCGCGCTGCATCTTGGGAGGGTAGTGTCTTTGAGATCCCCTCTGGGTCCTTGGTGTCGCTCAGTACCGCTGGGAATGTTTGCCGTCTGTCCCGGCTGAAATCTGACAAGATATTCTAAGGAATTTGGCACTACCCAATTCCAACTGATTTTGGCCCACACTCTTAACAATTTTAATATGCGCCCAGCCCACATGGCTCAGGGGTTGAGCATCAACCTATGAACCAGGAGGTCATGGTTCCATTCCCGGTCAGGGCACATGCCCAGGTTGTGGGCTCCATCCCCAGTGTGGGGCATGCAGGAGGCAGCCGATCCATGATTCTCTCTCATCATTGATGTTTCTATCTCTCGCTCCCTTCCTCTCTGAAATCAATAAAAATACATTAAAAAAACAATTTTCAGCCCTAGCCGGTTTGGCTCAGTGGAGAGAGCGTTGGCCTGCGGACTGAAGGGTCCTGGGTTCGGTTCCGGTCAAGGGCATGTACCTGGGTTGCGGGCACATCCCCAGTAGGGGGTGTGCAGGAGGCAGCTGATCGATGTTTCTAACTCTCTATCCCTTTCCCTTCCTCTCTGTAAAAATCAATAAAATATTTAAAAAAAATAAAAAAACAATGTTCATATGCATCTTTTTTATCCTTTTACAACCCTGGTAATACTCCTTTGGCTATTCTGTCTCCTTTTTCTCAGCTCTCACTGATCGCAGACCTCAGTGTCAATCTTCTGTCTGAGCTTGTGGTGGCTCTTGTTCACCTTGATACCAAACAGACCCACAACTAATACAAAGAATAAAATCATTAAGTGCCTTGAAGTTGTTTATGAGTTCCATAGCCGCAATTTAACAGCTTCTTTAAAAAAAAAAAAAAAGTATGTCTTTATTGATTTTAGAGAGAGAAGAGAGACGGAGAGAGAAACAATGACGGCGGGGGGGGGGGGGGGGTGAGGGGGGGAGGCTGCCTCCCACAGCCCGCAACCCGGGGATGTGCACGACTGGGAATCGAACCGGCAACCTTCTGGTGCATGGGACAATACTCCAACCAACTGAGCCACACTGGCCAGGGCTGACTGCTTGTTTATTTTTTAAAAAGTAAATACTTGCCTGGCTGGCATGGCTCAGTGGTTGAACATCGGATCCAGGAACCAAGAGGTGGTGGGTTCGATTCCTGGTCAGGGTACATGCCTGGGTTGCCGGCTCAATCCCCAGTGGGGGTGCATGCAGGAGGCAGCCGATGGATGATGTGTCTCTCTCATCGACGTTTCTCTCTGTCCCTCTCCCTTCCTCTCTCTCTAAAAATCAATAAAAACACATTTTTTTAAAAAGTGATTACTTTGTGAAAATTTTTCAAGTGAATTCAGAGTCTTCGACTAAAAAGAAAATCTACTGATTGATTCTACTCTTATGTAAATAGAGAACTGGTAAACTTTTTCAGTAGAAGAACAAGCAGTACTAAATGAAGAGTAATTGATCCTCATCTCCAAGGGTAACCAGGAATTGGAGCTTTACAGAAAGCCCTAGAAACGCAGCCCACCTCACCCGCAGCAATGCAGGAACCATCTAGCCCTAACTCGGCTTGGCAGAAATCAGCTGATGTACAAAACTTTCTCTCTTTGATGAGTTCACTTATAATCAGGTTTTAATAACCTCGGAAGATCCTTCCTCTTTTCTCCAAGACAATTCTTCTCTTTTAAGTGTCACTAAAGTGTGAATGGCAGGGAGCCCTGGCGGGGCTGACACCCCAGAGGGAGAGGACCACGTGACTAATAGCTAGTTAGGCACCAGCTGGCTATACGTTCCAACTCCCTTTCCTGGAAAAAACCAAGCAATAGGCTGTGTGACAAGGGATGAATCAGGTTCACAAATGCCACCTGAGTCATGGAGTCACTTCAGCCACACAGTCCAGGTACACCTGGCGGAAGCTGATCTTCAGGCCCAAATCCCACCAGAAATCTTCAGCCAAGAAGTCCTTCTCCTTACACCTCAACTTCAAAAGGTGATTAAGCTGAGAAACGCTGGGGATGGAGCCCACAACCCATGCTTGTGTCCTGAGCAGGAATCGAACCGTGACCTCCTGGTTCCTAGATCGACGCTCAACTACTGAGCCATGCCGGCTGGGCTCTCACAGATCTTTCTCTCTCTCTCTCCCTCCCTCCCCCTTCCTCTCTCTCTCAAATAATAAAAACATTTTTAAAACTTATATATTAAAAACAACAACAACAGAACAAGCACATCCAACAAAAGGAGGAGGACACGGGCAGAGGGAAAACATCAGGAAACAGAAATGAATATTTCATTTGAAGAGGCGGCGGCAGCTTGTCTAGTCTATGGGAAACCACTTAATGGAGCAGCGACGGAGGCAGAGAGGGAGAAAAGATAACCTCACAAGCAATGCTCTTGAAATACACGGAGAAAATGGTTTCAGTCACTCCTCCCTGACCTTGAACCTCATTGTTATTCCCAAAATAGCGAGAAACCCAATAACAAAGCAATCTTAAATACGTGGCTTCAGTAGAGGCGGGAGCTGAATGCCTGGGAAAGCAGCCCTCCCTCCTCTCCGCAGAACGGAGGGATTCTGTGGTTCTAAGGTGGTTTTGATTTTGCAAGAAACTATCCAAGAAAATATTCTCCTCCCCTCAAGATTCTGTCTCAAAATGGCGAACCCCAAGTTTGAAAGAGAAGTTTGCAAAATGTTCTCAGGTGAGAACCTGAGCTTCCTTTCATTCTTTTTTCCTTTCTTGATCAAGGTATTACAAATGTGTCCTTATCCCCCATTGTCCACCCATCCCCCCACTCATGGCCTCACCCCCCCCCCCCCCCCCCCCCCCGCCATCTGTATCCACCTGAGCTTCCTCTTTAACACTGCGCCTCAGGCCTCCAGCTCATCTCCACTCCATGCCGCAGGGAATAAAAACTGACACCCCCGACAATTTGGCCTTGTCTGCAAGTGTAGTTCTTCCCAAGTGCAGTAAATGAATAATTTTTTAATTAAATAAATGTCAGATAGTTCAGTTCAAGAATAGGAATGGCCTTAATAAACCTGTATTATGTGCACAAATGTTGAAAAACAGGGTGAGGAGACAGATAATATTCTCACGCCTTCAACTGTTCATTAGAACCAGGGATGGGAAAAGATAAATTCTTTTGACGGCTCTATTTTCAAGGATTTCTGCAAGCGGAGTATTTGCTTTCTTCATAATTTGCATCATAAATATGCATCTTCTTGTTAAATTGACCCCAGGAGAAGAGGAACGAGCCTCATTTACAGGGCGGCATGAAGTGATTCAAAGTACATTTCAGAGGGTACTTCACAGTCAGAATCAACTTTTCTTCTCTAAGAGTTTTCATAGTAAGCACCCTTTTAAAGTTCATGTGGCCCAGCCAGTGTGGCTTGGTGGTTAAGCATCAATCGAGCCGGGAGGTCATGGTTCGAGTCCCGGTCACGGCACATGCCTGCATTGCATGTTTGATCCCCCAGTGTGGAGAGTGCAGGAGGCAGCCGATCCATGATTCTCTTTCATCATGAGTGTTTCCCCTCTCTCTCCTGCTCCCCTCTCTCTTCCTCTCTGAAATCAATAAAAATACATTTAAAACTAACAAAATAAAAATAAAGTACATAGGGAACATTCTACAGGATAGACTAATGGCAAACTCATTAGTCAACAGAGCCAAATAGCAACAGTACAACGACTGAAATTTCTTTGGAGAGCCACATTTTTTAAACTTAAACTCTATAGGTAGGTACATTGTTATTCACTTCATTAGGGGACTCCTAAGGCTTAGGAAGAGCCACACTCAAGGGGCCAAAGAGCCGCAGTTTGCCGACCACTGGGATAGACCATAGACTGGGCCACACAACAAGTCTCCATAAATGTGAAGAGGCTGAAATCGTACACAGCATATTCTCACCACAGACTCAGAATGTGGAGGGCGGACCACGTGACAGATGCAGCCTGGTGCCTCCTGTGAGGCCTATAGGGCAATGCAAGCCTTAAGGGCCATCTGTAAGCTTCCTGCCGCGGGAGACAAAGGCCAGGAAAGGCTTGCTGGACACCAGAAGTCCAACCACACGAGGGATGGAAACTGCGCTGATGGCACCTGGTCACATACCTGCTTTCCATCTGCATTCCCAGCCCAGCTCAACCCCACACCCACTGACACGAGTTTCTCACCAGTGACTACAGATAAGGGTGGAACTCCAGCTTTTGGGACTGCCATCATGGACCCCCTGTCCCCTTGGCTCGATACTGTGCAGACCTTACCTTTGTCTATCCCTTTCCCTAATAAATTCAATATATATATATATTGATTTCAGAGAGGAAAGGAGAGGGAGAGAGAGAAACATCAATGATGAGAGAGAATCATGGATCAACTGTCTCCTACGCTGGGGATAAAACCCAGGCATGTGTCCTGACCAGGAATCGAACCATGATTTAATTGTAGACCTCCTGGTTCATAGGTCTACACTCAACCACTGAGCCACACTGGCTGGACCAACTTCTGATTCTTTATTACAAGGAAGCTAATGAAATCCCTTCCTCTGGTATGACTTGTTTTGGTCTAGTGGCAACACTTCATTCCTCATTGGAGATTAGCTGAAAATAAGAGTCCAGCCCATTGTGCTGAAAATGGATATTGGGGGGGGGGGGGCGGGTAGGATATTCCAGGTTAGCCATTTCATGCCATCTGGGCCCCCCAATCCTGCCTGCTCTGTGGGAATTACTTCTGTGCCAGTAGGAAGTGAAAGATGAACATGGAAGGTTAGCATGGTGGTGTGCAGGCAGGCTACATAGCCATCTCAGATTTAAGAAAAATGGAAGCCTGGCCAGCATGGCTCAGTGGTTGAGCATTGACCTATGAACCAGGAGGTCACGGGTCAATTCCCAGTCAGGGCATATGCTTGGTTGTGGGCTCCTTCCTCAGTGTGGGGTGTGCAGGAGGCAGCTGACTGGTGATTCTCATCATTGATGTTTCTATCCCTCTCTCCCTCTCCCTTCCTCTCTGAAATCAATAAACATATATATTTTAAATTGAATTTATTAGAGAAAGAGATGGGAGATGGGCTAGGCAAAGGGAAGGGCTGCACAGCACCGAGCCAGGGGGACAGGGGGTCGATGATGGCAGCCCCAGGAGC
Source organism: Myotis daubentonii (assembly GCF_963259705.1). Lineage (NCBI taxonomy): Eukaryota > Metazoa > Chordata > Mammalia > Chiroptera > Vespertilionidae > Myotis > Myotis daubentonii. The sequence goes on from NC_081861.1 coordinate 135,689,893, forward strand.
TGGAGTTTCACCCTTATCTGCAGTCACTGGCGGCAAACTGTCCTCAGTGGGTGTGGGGCTGAGCTGGGCTGGGAATGCAGGTGGAATGCAGATGTGTGACCAGGTGCCTTCAGGACAGTTTCCGTCCCTCATGTGGTCTGACTCCTGGTGTCCAGCAAGTTTTTCCTGGCCTTTGTCTCCAGCTTACAGATGGCCCTTAAGGATTGTGTTGTTCTACACGCCTAACATTAAACTTGTCAAACCAGGAATTCTCCTCCCAGGCATCTCCCCAAGAGAAATGTGAATGTTCATAGCAGCATTCTTCAGAAGAGTCAAAAAGTGAAACGAACCCAACTGTCCATCAACTTGTGACTTCATCAT